>NC_085841.1:117696295-117997545 GCF_035594765.1 Anolis carolinensis | reverse complement strand
GCACTTGATAAACCAATCTGGACATAGCCTATTATTTGAGAACACAGAAATGCTGGGCCACTTTAACAACCACCATGTCAGACTACACAGAAAAACCACTGAAATCCACAAGCATGTGGACAATTTCAACAGAAAAAAGGAAACCATGAAAATTAACAAAATCTGGCTACCAGTATTTAAAAAAAACTATAAAATCAGGACAGTAAATAAAGAGCAACACTCAGAAAACAGGGGAATTCCAGACATGAAGCAATCAGGGTCAGCTAACACCTCCCAACAAAGGATTCCCCCTGGCAGGAATCAGCCAGGTCTTGAAGCTGCAAGGCCATCATATGCTAATCAAGGTGATTAATTACAACAGTCACACTTGCCTCCAACAAACAAGAGTTCTTTCTCCCAACCTGGACTTTCCACAGATATATAAACCTCACCTGCCAAGTTTCCAAGAGAACTCACAACCTCTGAGGGTGCCTGCCATAGGTGTGGGTCAGGACAGAATGTTTCTGGAACATGGCCACACAGCCCCGAAAACTCACAGCAACCCAGTGATTCGACAACACAGTTGGAACACCGCTTAAATCGATGAAATCCTGGGAGTTGTAGTTTTGCAAGGCATTGAGCCATCTCTGCCAAAGAGGGCTGGTGCCCCTCCAAACTACAAATCCCAGGAGCCTTGTGCCATGCTGTTGAAGTGAAGATGCACCCTGGGCCCAGCCTCCCCACCCCCGCCTCCCCTCAATACTCACCAGTCGCTAGATGAATGGACTCGGGCGGTCGTCAGAAAGGCAGCGGGGGCGGGCGGGGAAGCTCATTCTCAGTGGCGCCGAAGGGCTCCGGGCCCAGCCAGGAGGAGAAAGAGGAGGAGGAGAAGGCCGGGCTGGAAGCGGCGGAGGCAGAGACCACTTCTTCCCAGTCTGACAGGGCCCGAGAAGGAAGCCGCCACGGATGCAGCCCAGCAAGAGAGGCGGCGCCCAGACCCGGAAGCAAGCGACCACGGGATTGGCCCAGGCGCGGAGTCTCCCCAGCGCCGATTGGCTGGAATCTGCCAAGAGTCAAAAAAGGGACTGAGAGGGGAAGGGAGGACAGGAGGAGGAGTTAGGCACAGAAAAGGGGCGGGGCTTACCCTCTCTTCAGCAGCTCTGAATCCAAAGGCTCCATCACATTCCGTTGCCATGGCTACCGCCTGTCTTTATAGGAGGCCCCAAAGCTTCCTGGCCCCATGGCAGTGAAAGGAGAATGTAGAAGTATAAGGAGGCGTCTAGATTGAACAGTGAATGCAGTTTGACATCACTATTACTGTTCTGGCTCATTGTTAATGGAATCGTGAGGTTTGTAGTTTGGGAATGGGCCATCACTCTGGCAGAGAAGGCTAAGAATTCACACATCAGAAGAGCTGCAAGGCCAAGAACAAGCCACAAGAGTAAAGACAAAGATCCACACAGAGGAAAAGTGTTCTTACCATACATCAAAGGAACCACATTGGCCGCATAGGCAAGCTGATGAAGAAACACAACCTACAAACTATCTACAGACCCACCAAGAAAATCCAACAAGTACTATGTTCAGCAAAGGATAAGAGGATCCTCTCACCTCTGCAGGAGTCCACCATATACCATGCAGCTGTGGACAAGTCTACATAGGGACCACCAAACGCAGCACTGCCCAAACATGAATCAAGGAACATGAAAGGCACTGCAGATTAAGTCAACCAAAGAAATCAGCCATAGCAGAGCACCTGATGAACCAACCTGGACACAGCATATTATTTGAAAACACAGAAATGCTGGACCACTCTAACAACCACCCTGTCAGACTGCACGGAGAAGCCACTGAGATCCACAAGCATGTGGATACAGCCCGGAAAACTCACAGCAACCCTATAAGGAGACATCTACATTGTACAGTAAATGCAGTTTGATACCACTTTCACTGCCATGGCTCAGTGAGATTTGTCGTTTGGGAATGGACCATCACTCTGGCAGAAAAGCCTTAAAAAACTTGCGAAAACCACAATGTCCAGGATTCCATAGCATTAAGCCATGACATCTAAAGTGGCGCCAAACTACACTCATTCTACAATATAGATGCACCCAGTGACAGAACAGGCAGTCCCCAAGTTACAAACAAAATAGGTTCTGTAGGTATGTAAATCGGAGTAGGTACATTTTAAGTGTAACTCCAGCCATACATACAGGGGAGGTTGAGAGAGAGGGAACTGAATAATTTATTACAATCAACATATCGGATAAATACATATGGCTGAAGTTACACTTAAAAATGTATCTGTTACAACTTACATACAAATTAAACTTACATACAAATTCATATATACATATATATATATATATATATATATATATATATATGGCTGTGGTTAGGTGATCCCTCGTTGTTTGAGTGTGATGGCCTTCCAAGTGCAGTGTCTAGGTACGTAGATGACTGTGGAGTCCTATTCTTTTTTTTAAAAAAAAATATTTTTTATTGAAGTTTTACTTTATAAGATAGAGTAAATTAACATCGAAAGAGTGAGAACATTTGATTCTATAGAAAGTGGGAAAACTGAGATTTAAAAAGGATCAAAAAGGGAGAGAGAGAAAACTGAAAACCTAAAACAAAGCTAAAATGTCCATATTTATATAAAAAAGAAAAAAAAACTGAACAAATGGCGATATAAAAATGCAAAGTACTTGGCAAAGAAATACAAAGCAAAAAGCTCACTGTTTCACAACCTGTTCACAAGCCACCAGCAATTGTGAACTGTAGTTAGGGAGTCCTATTCTTGATACGCATTGCAAAGATGTCAGAAAGGGGGAGAAATCTTTTTTAAAATCCCACCTCTGACACCGATTGCGGAGATGTGGAGGACTTCCTATTAATTAATTATATTTATATTATTGCTGCCACCACTTATTAAAGATGTTTATTTATGCTGCCACCAGACGTAAAAATGTTTATAATGCGGCCACCAGATGTTAAGGGGATTATCAACTCTTGCCACCACTATTGGAAGATTTAGCCACTGGTTATTTAGAGAGGAGACTTTTAAAATTTTATGTTTCTTCTTTCTTCTTGTTTATTCTTGATGTGTGTATATATGACAGAGACTGAGATGTTTGAGAGAACAATAACGTTTATTGAGGCACAAGCTTAATGGTTACAATTCTCACTTAGAGGCACTTTGATTGACAGTTGCAAAGCTAGAATGAGGTGATTCAAACTTCTTAAAATGTCACTTCGTTCTTTACTACTCTAAACTGCAGTCACCCTATGAATTTCAATCACAGCCTATCTGTTCCTTATCTGGAAACAGACTACCTTAAAATAAGCCACCAAACTTATTTTAAATTGACTCAAACTGACCAATTGAGTCTCCCTGATCCCCTAATTTAGGATCAGCCTTTCCTGAGCTTCTACAGAGCCCAGACTGAGTTTCCCTCCAAATTCTGCTCTCTCTTCAGCTAAATGCAGTTGGCTCCGCCCCCTTCTCCATGGCAACCACTCATGAGAGCAGAGTAACTGAAATACTGACTCTTTTAAAACACAGTTAAACATGACTTTTAAAACGAGGTTAAACATGACATCTGTAAACTAAAATTCATACTTCTTTACACGCATGTTCTTTCACAGTGAGGACATTGGTTTCCAGACAGACGGCAGTCCCAGTCAGGGTTGGCTTGACGTGCCTTCCTCTTGGTACGTTTCTCCCTTTCACCCTCTATTCATGCCTTTTCAGATTCCACAGCACTGCTAGTCACAGCTGACCTCCAGTTAGAGCACTCAAGGGCCAGGGCTTCCCAGTTCTCAGTATCTATGCCACAGTTTTTAAGGTTGGCTTTAAGGCCATCTTTAAATCTCTTTTCTTGTCCACTAACATTTTGTTTTCCAATTTAGTAACTGCTTTGGGAGATGGTGATTGGGCATTCGGACAACGTGGCCAGTCCCGCTGAGTTGATGGCATAGGAGCATTGTTGCTTCAATGCTGGTGGTCTTTGTCCGCCTGTCTTCCCAAGAGATTTGCAGGATTTTTATGAGGCAACTCTGATGGAATTGTTCCAGGAGTTGAGTGTGATGCCTGTAGACAGTCCACATTTCGCAGGCATAGAGCAGGGTTGGGAGGACAATGGCGTTATAGACAAGCACCTTGGTATCCCCATGGATATCCCAATCCTGGATAGCATAGGGAAGGGTTAACACCCTGTGGTGTTTCTGTCTGTGCCCCTGTTCAAAAGATTTCCCCTCACTTTCTGTCCCTGTGATAATTGGATTTTGAAAAAATTGGCTTCTTGTGGAAACAAGGGTTTGGTGATAAAACTGGAGACCCCTTTTCTCCATGAGAACTCTTCCTAGAGTGAATTTCCCTTCCAAGGCATAGATTTCTGTCACTTCCTGTAGCCTTTTCTTAACTAGGAGTCATTTGTAAGTCGAATGTTTGTAACTTGGGGACTGCCTGTATTGTTATTGTTGAGTGTTTAACCTTAAAGCATTAGAAGTGGGTTAGTTTTTAATTACATCCACAACACACAAATATATTTATTTATATTATTTACTCACCCACTGAGAGAATTCAAGGCAGCTAACAATTCCACACTTTGGGCGTAGTTTAAAAAATGGTATGTAATTAAAGTTATTGTTTACTGTGTAAAACATTATCATGCTTTTGTGTCTCATGCTGGTTTGAACACATTCAGGTTAATAATACTGCATGAATAAAATACAACCTCTTCCCAAAGACAATCAAAATACCTAGAAATAGCAAAAAAGGGGAAAGTCTCATTGCTACCAAAAGGCAAAAAAAACAAAAACAAAACAAAAAAAACACCCTTACTGTGATGGAACTGTATTAAGTCCCAGCTCCTTTTGTTAGGCTGCTACAGTTTGAGAATAGTCACTTTTCTGTTAGATTTACAAAGGTGGATTTTAAGGAAACCCCTCCTAGTTTGGTTCAATGAGTTTGCACATCCCCTTTTTGCCTGGGGAAAGAGATTCATCTTTAGTTTAGGGTTATTAACACCCGGAAATCTTGGAAGCAAGACGTGTCTGTAGTTGGTCCCAGCAAGATCCAGGCTTGGACAAGTCATTTCAAGCAATTAATTAATTAACTAACTAACTAATCTGAAAGCTCATTCGACTATACTGATCTACCACTGGTCAGTGATAGTCTGTAAGTTTTCCACCACCTTCAGCAAGGTGCCAGGCCTCAATAGGAGGGACCTATTCTCTCAGCCTCCGGCCTGATCACCTTGGGCATTGGGCACCCCACAGGCCCCTCTATCTGAGAAAGTGAGCACAGGAAATTTTCATCTGTCCGTCATCTCCAGATTAAACCACTACCAGCAAATTTAAGAACAACAACTTACCTTCAAACTTTAAGTATGGACTTTGTTGTGGGGAAATCAAGATAGTGCCTGGGTGGAGATAGGCCCAAGACCAATTAATAAATTGTTGTCGTTTCTTGAAAGCAATAGTGTGGACATTGATTCTGTAGGGTTCCTTCCTCAAACAGGAAGACAATCCAGCACCCCCCAAGCTGATTGAAAGTCAGGACACGTTAACGCTAAAGACATTTAAAGCAGCTCGGGTGCGACAGCACACTTACAGTGATGACATTCGTATTGAAAGGGTATATTTATTTAGCTCTCTTAATTATAACCTTACACCATTGTACTAAAAGCTACTGAAATGCAGGTGAAAAATCCCATCCACCATTTTATCCCCATCTCTGTTTAGATTTTGGGAAAGAAGGAAACAGCTGCATGCACCTTGGAAAAACCCATGCACCCACCCAAAAGCAATGAGTGAAGTCAGAAGAAAGATACACGAAGGAATGTGGAAAATGAAGGGGAAAACTTTAATAAACACTAAGATAGACTTACTTAATCTCATCAACAATACTCTGCAATAAATATCAGAAGCAGATGTGCATGACTCATGAATATTATTTTCAAGCAATGCCTGCCAACAAGAAGGAATCTCTTACAGGGATAAATATGTACGATATAGCATTAGACAATGATTTTGGTAATGCTCAACAGGACTGAATCCTATTGTTAATCCCAATTAGAGCAGACCTATTAAATAGGTCGATCCATTTCTGCTGGCCAGATAAACCCTATATCTGTTTTCACGTGCCTCCCGAAAACGGGCAAGCAGCCGGATGGCATTTTTGGACAGCAGCTGGAAAATACGGCTAGATCTGGCTCATTGGCGGCAATGGGGCGACTCCCTGGGCTCCTCCTCCCATCATTTTAGGCAATGGCATCATTTGTCCTTATATCCTTCCTTAAGACCCGGATTAAAAAGCATCAGAGTTAAGATACCACTCTTTCTACGATCCTTTCCCTTTGGTCCGTAGAGGAGACCTGGGTTTAATGCTTTGTTAAAGCTGTTTCTGCTCTAAAGGATACAGGTGCTGCAGGAGTGTGTGCTCTCTCCCTGAATCAAAAAGGTTCAAGAGAGAGGCCAAGCTAGAAGCCTTACCAAAAAATACACTGAAGCCAGGACACAACTGTAATGCCAAATAGGGGAGGAGGAGCTGTGATTGGCTGCCACGTGGTCTCATTACAGATGGGAAAACATGATGGCTGGGCCCTTGACATTATGGTCATCCAGTAGAGACAAAGAAGCCAGTTTGGCCAAAGTAAAATGGCTAAAACGGAACCGTGCACAAGCCTACTATGGAATCCTCGGAGTTTGCAAGAGCTCCATCAAAGAGTTCTGGTGCCTCACCAAACTACAATTCTAAGGATTCCATAACACAGAGCAGTTAAAGTGGGATCAAACTGCATAAATTCACCAATGTTGCTGCCCCCAAACATTTCAGAGCTATTGCCTTTGGCATATATAGTTACAACAACACAGAGACATTAGCCATCATTCTGTAAGCAATATATGAGGATTCTGGATGAATGGATTTTAATCTTGGACATTCTTAAAATTTTATATAATGTGATTTTATTTTGTAATGCTATCTGTTTTATATGAACTGTTGTTTTGTAGATTGTTTTATATGAATTGTTGTTTTTACATTGTTTTTAGGCATTGAATTTTTGCCTATTTACTGTAAGCCGTTTTGAGTCTCCTTGGAGAGAAAGGTGGGGTAAAAGTGATGTAAATAAATAAATAAATAAATAAATTTTCAGACAGGGTGCAGATGGGTTATTCACTCGTCTTGCACTCCATCATAAAAAACTCACTTCCCAGCAGATATTAAGCTGCTAACTGCTGTCATTTATTGTTGGAAAAGTAAAGGTGAAAGGAAATAACGCCTTCTTGCTGTGCTCCCAGGAACAATAAAAGGTCGATGAACTATATTTGCCAGCACACCTTCATTTCTTGTGCCTTCTCCATTTCCTAGCACTACTCTAAATCTATTTATTTTTACAAAATTTAAAATGACTAGGATAAAAATATTAATTGGATTCCACAAGCTATAAGGTAGATGAAAACCCAGGAGGCCTCTAGAAAACCAAATCTCTGGATACCAAAAAAAAACAAAATCCCACTGAAATTACACATTTTACATGCATTTGAAAATATGACCTGATTCAACATTGGAGAAGGTAGAATGGGAGAAAAAATAATATTACAATTATTAGTTCTTTGTCACTAGTATTTGATCCTTATTGCTCCTTATTTTGTCCAAACGTTCTCACATATTTCTTCCACTTCCAGGTGTCCAAAAGTAATGCATGAAAGTAGCCATAGGATTATGATTTACACACGACTATAATTAAATATGAATTGGATCCAAAGTCCACTAAGACTTTCTTCTAGTATAATTAGGAGATTAGCCAAAGCATGAAATATTTTGGGAAATAAGTTAGGAATAAAGAAAATGAATGTCAATTATAAAATATCACTAATAATATTTTTAATTTTAAATATTCAAACACAACATGTTTGGTAAAGAAAACCTTGGTGTGTTTTGCCACTAGATGATGCTGTTGAGATATATTATTTCAAACTTCACTGTAGATATAACCTCCTATATAAAATATTGTTATATTTCACATTTGCTGAATTGTTGAAAATGCTTATAACTAGAATCTCTTTTCTGTTTGTAGATGTAAAATTAAAGATAAATGCTATAGCAAAAATCATCACTGAAGTGTGAACTGGTATTGGCTGGTTTTATTTATATCAAACCCTCATATGCTGAACTTGAAATATAGCCTTTCTTCCAGATCTCAACAGATTTCAGCTTTCCAGATGCTAACACTGCAGTGTTGGCTGGTTATTTTCCCCATGGCGTTATATTCCTAGGGATGCAAATTGAATAACCACTTCTATAGAAGGAGTGTTTAGTTCTCATGTAATTGTTTAAAAAGGAAAAGTTGCATTTATACAAATAAATGTGGAAATACTCTGCAATTGATGGTTGCTTTGGTTTATTTATTGCTTCTGATACAATCACATCTACACCACAGATGTGATGCACAATGCTGAGCTAGCTTGAAAGTAGTGAAGGAATCTTGTATTTTCAATAGCAAAATACTGTAGATTAAATATAGAACAAATATGAGTTCTCCACAATAGAGAATCGCCTGCTATTTTATTTATTTATTGTATCAGAAGTGAACTGAGGGGAACGTTGTAATGTATTTAAAAACACAACAAAGTTAAAACTTGGCATTATAATAGATTTCCTTTGACAAGACACTGGCCACTGGTATTGCTATAAGAAGGTCCTCCATTGTTCATGTGGCAGGGCCCAGACTTCATGGTAATAGGTGGTCGGTGGTTTGCTCTTCTACACATTCGCATGTCGTGGACTCTGCTTTGTGGTCCCATTTTTTAAGATTGGTTCTGCATCTCGTGGTGCCAGAGCACAGTCTGTTCAACACCTTCCAAGTCACCCAGTCTTCTGTGTGCCCAGCAGGGAGTCTCTCATTCAATATCAGCCATGGCTTGAGGTTCTGTTAAAGGGACTGCTTAGAGGACAATATTCTGAATGTTGAACAAAAAGCAGTAACACCTGCATATTTATTGCTTTAAAACAGTTTCATGTGAGTTTAGGCAGGGGAACCAGAATATACCCATTGAAATCAATGGAATGAGTCCATTAGCATCATAGAATCATAGAATCATAGAGTTGGAAGAGACCTCATGGGCCATCCAGTCCAACCCACTGCAAGAAGCAGGAAATCGCATTCAAAGCACCCCTGACAGATGGCCATCCAGCTTCTGTTTAAAAGCCTCCAAAGCAGGAGCCTTCACACTCTGGGGAAGAGAGTTCCACTGCTGAACAGCTCTCACAGTGAAGATGTTCTTCCTAATGTTCAGGTGGAATCTCCTTTCCTGTAGTTTGAAGCCATTGTTCCGCATCCTAGTCTCTAGGGCAGCAGAAAACAAGCTGGCTCCCTCCTCCCTATGACGTCCCCTCACATATTTATACATGGCTATTATGTCCCCTCTCAGCCTTCTCTTCTGCAGGCTAAACATACCCAGCTCTTTCAGCCTCTCCTCGTAGGGCTTGTTCTCCAGAACCTTGATCATTTTAGTTGCCCTCCTCAGGTCACCTTCCAGCTTGTCAACATCTCCCTTAAATTGTGGTGCCCAGAATTGGACACAGTATTCCAGGTGTGGTCTGACCAAGGCAGAATAGAGGGGTAGCATGACTTCCCTGGATCTAGACACTATACTCCTATTGATGCAGGCCAAAATCCCATTGGTTTTTTTAGCCGCCGCATCACATTGTTGGCTCGTGTTTAACTTGTTGTCCACGAGGACTCCAAGATCTTTTTCACACGTACTGCTGTCAAGCCAGGCATCCCCCATTCTGTATCTTTGCATTCCGTTATTTCTGCCTAAGTGGAGTATCTTTCATTTGTCCCTGTTGAACTTCATTTTGTTAGTTTCAGACCATCTCTCTAATCTGTTAGGATTATCATCCTACCACAACTCAGATAGTTTCAGTGTATCATTATATTCGTTCTTAAAAGTTATGTCCCAAACTCTGATTTCAACCTGCTCTATTGTACCATCCTATGGTACCACACCATGTGCCTGTTTTCCGTGACTTTCTGATTCCAAGCTATTAATGGGTAAAACACACCAATGGCCTGCAAACCTGCAATGTTCCTATTACCTGCTTTGGTGTAATGGGTCTCTTCTATCTCTGTGCTGGCATGCTAGCAGATAAGTATCATCAAAGAGTGGGATTTTCCTCCTCACGCTCCACTTCCAACTCCCAATCACTATTCCCAAACTGGTGTTTTCCTTTTATTTTTCATTTTTTTGCTTTTAAATAGTGGAATTTCATTACTGTGCTAAAATTTTAAAAAAATAAGAAACAGAGGTTGTGTGAGAAGGCAGGTTTATCATAGTGTGTGGAAGTACAATCACGGGACCACACATTGGTGAACCAGTGCAATTGAGCTAATGAGACTAGGTGCGATATCGAGGGTGCTCAAAGCAACATGTATCTGCTATCAACAGTAAGGTAATTGGAGTGGAATAGGTTTGTGCAATGAAGTCCTATGACTGAATCTAACCTAATAATCGGGATACCATATAATTTGATGGACATATCTAGTATCCAGTTGTGACAGAGTGGATGTGTATCTGTCTGGTTTGCTTATATCTCATCGTATCTGCTTGTTTCTCATAAATACTCCTAGCTGCATATCTGCTCTGGAATGCCTTTTTTGGAATCTGAATCTGCTCTTCACTACTCATATTTCACCTGTGCTCAATTGGGTGGGATACTATTTGTCTGCCATAAAGTGCAGAGGACAGCAAGGCAAGATGATCTTCTTGAATAGTTCAGTCTGTAGGAAAGGAGCAATGTCCTATTGTTTACAAAGCTCATGGAACAACAGACTTCCTTTCTTTTTATAGAATTAAACTGGAACTCAAGAAGTTGCATATCTTAGTGATATTAAGGTTGTTGTATGTTTTCTGGGCTTAGTGATATTGCTGCTACTGAACACCTATTTTTAGAAACAGCACAACTGGCTTCATTTCCATATATAACAACACAGAAAATAAAGCCCAGCTCACCTAACATGCTCAATTCACCTAGAATGGACAATGTGCTGTCCTTCAACCAGTCTTATTAGTCCCATCCTTCACCCAGTGCCTTGGACCGCAAGAAGATCCAAGGGAAGCATATTAGAGGCAAAGATGAAGTACTTTGGCCACATAATGAGAAGTCAGGAAATCTTGGAAAAGAGAATGATGCTGGAGGAAATGGAAGGAAAAAGGAAGAGGGGCCGACCAAGAACAAGGTGGATGGATAGTATCCTTTTTAAAAAAATAATCTTTATTAGTTTTAACAGAGTAATAAAAAGCAAAGTCCCAAATTGGGAAAAAAGAAAAGGAGAGAAAAGGTTAAGAGAAGAAAGGAAGGAAATGTAAAAAAAAAAAAAAAAAGAAAGAAAGAAAGAAAGAAAGAAAGAAAGAAAGAAAGAAAGAAAGGATTTTAAAAAGTGAATATAAAAATGACTTCTCGGCAGTTTCTTCAAGGTAATTTGCCTTTTCTTTCTTCCTTAATTTCTCCTTGAATTCTAACTCCTTTTCTTCTTATTTCCTTCTCCTTTCTGTTGAGGTTATCTTTCTTTCTCTTTATATTTTATCTTTCCTTTTCCTTTGTCATCTATTTTTTTCTTCCTTCTCTCATCTGTCCATTTTAGGTTTTCCATCATTCTGTCCCAATTTGTTTCTTTGATTGGTTCTCCTTTATTTTTTGCTAGTAAGAAAGTCAGCCTGTCCATGTTACGTATGTCAAGCACCTTTATCAACCAATCGTCTTCCTCTGGGGTTTCTTCTTTCTTCCATAGTTTGGCATAGCAAATCCTTGCCGCTGTTGTTAGTAAGAATAATAAATTGTCTTCATTATTTACTATTTTTATTTCGTGTATCCCTAAAAATGTTTCTGCTTTAAATGGTATTCAAATCTCTAATATTTTTTTCTAATTTTTCCTGTATCTTTTTCCAATATTTTTGGGCCTTTTCGCACGTCCACCACATGTGGAAATACGATCCCTCTTTCTTTCCAGCATTTTATATTTGTGTTTTTGTCGAATTTCCCTAGTTTCTGGCTATCCTTCCTAAGAGTGACAGTTTCAAATTTTCCCAATTTTTTAGGTCCTTTTTAATATCTTTCCAGATTTGTATGTAATTATTTTGTAATAATTGTAGATTTTTTGGTGTTAATATGATTCGCAAATACTTTATTTTTGTTTCAATTTGGATATTCCATTTTTTCCTTTATTTTTTCTTGTTCCTTCTTTGTTATGCTTTTCGTTATTGCTTTTGTTTTTTCCATATTGATTTTAAATCCCGCTACCTCCTTTATCGTTTCAAGCCATTTCCCTATATTTTTTTCTGGTTCCTCCACTACACAGATAATATCATCTGCGAATGTTCTGACCTTATAATATTGTTTTTGTAAATTTGCTCCTTTTAATTCTGGTTTTTCCTTTATTTTATTTAAGAGAATTTCTAGGGTTAGGATGGATATAAGCGGTGAAAGGGGGCATCCCTGTCTGGTTCCTTTTTCTATTTTTATAGTTTCCGATTCTTGTCCATGTATTAGTACTTTTGCATTTTGGGTTTTGTAAATAGCTTCTATTATATTTTGAAAATAATACCCCATATCCAATTCTCTAATTATTGTTTTAAAAAATTCCCAATTAACATTGTCGAAAGCTTTTTCGGCATCTAAAGCAAGGAAGAGGACTTTTTTCTGATGGTTTTGTTCATAATATTCTATTAAGTCAATTATCGTTCTTACATTATTGCTTTGGTGTCTTTTGGGAAGGAATCCCACTTGTTCCTCCTTTATCCATTGGAATAAAAAGCCTTTTAGACGCTCTGCGATTATATTGCTGAAGATCTTATAATCTACATTTAGAAGAGATATTGGCCTATTGTTTCTAATTTTTTCCTTGTCTGATTTTTCTTTATGTATTACACAGATAGTTGCCTGTTTCCATGTTTCAGGCATTTCCTGAGTTTCTCTCAGTTTGTTCATTACTCTTTTTAGATAGGAGGTTAATTCTTTTTGATATGTTTTATAATATGCTGCTGATAATCCATCTGGCTCTGGTGTTTTATTTGTTTTTAAATTTTGTATTGCCTTTTGGTTTTCTTGATCTGTTATTTCCTTGTTTAAAGCTTCTCTTTGAGTTTCTGAAATTTTTTGTAGTTTCTCTTTACACAAGTATTGAGTGACTTTTTCTTTGGAAATTTGGTCATTTTGGTAGAGTTTTTCATAGAAGTCTTTAAATTGCTCCCTTATCTCCTTATTTTGTGTTAGCGTTATTTCCCCTTCTTTTATTTTTGTAATGAGTCCTTTTTCCTTTTTCCTTTTTAATTTGTTTGCCAGCCATCTCCCTGGCTTATTTGCATTCTGAAAATAATCTTGTTTTAGGAATTTTAATTGGTTTGCCCTTTCCTCCATTTCCATATATTCCCTCTTTTTATTTTTTGAGGGATTCTAATTTCTTTTGAGTTTCTTTATTCTTGGGATTGATTTTTAATTTCTTTTCTTCCCTTGCCATTTCATCTCTTAGTTGATTTATTTCCTTTAATTTTTCTTTTTTCTTAATTGCTTTTTGTTGAATAAAATTTCCTCTTATTACCGCCTTACTTGCTTCCCATAACGTATATATGTTTGTTTCCAGTGTGTCATTTATTTCAAAATATTCTAGTAACATTTTTCTATTTTTTCTATATCTTGTTCTTTTCTTAATAGATTATCATCTAGTTTCCATCTCCATGTTCTCTCCCCAAATTTTATTTTTAATTCCATTGGACAGTGGTCCGAATCCTTTCTTATCATTATCATTATTGTATCTACATTTATTGCAAGTGATTTCGATATCCATATCATATCGATCCTCAACTAGCTATTATGCCTGGCTAAGAAGAAGGTGTAATCTTTTTTGGTTTCATTTCTTTCTCTCCATATATCCTGCATGTTAAATTCTCTCATGATATTTATCATTGATTTGGGCAGATTTCCTGTATTTTTTTATTTTTTCCCTCTTTTATTTAGATCTTTGCTTCTATCTTTTTCTCCATTTAGTCCCCCTTAAAAACCCCTAGTATTACCAAGAAATCGTATTCCTGCTCCCTTATTTGGATTTTTAATTTATTTGCAAATATTGTTTTAGAGTAGTTTGTGGCATAGATGTTACAAAATAATATCTTTTTTCCTTGTACTGTTATATGGACTCCTATAAATCTTCCTTCGATATCTTTAAAGGCTAAGTTGGCTGGAATATCTTTATTTACGTATATGATCACCCCCTTCTTTTTTTCTACTGCTGAAGCATAGAAAGCTTGGCCCAAATATTTGTTTTCTAATTGTGCTACTTGGCTTTGTTTTATATGTGTTTCTTGTAGGGCTATCACATGTAGATTTTTCTTTTTTAATTTATTAAATATTCTATTTTTCTTAAATTGCGAATTTAAACCATTAATATTGTTTGAATATATTCTTACTTCATTCATGGTGCGTTTCTTCTTGTTCTTCTTTTTTCTTTTCTTCTTCTTTCTCCTCTTCCTCCTCTTCTTCTAGTTCTTCCTCTGGTCTTTCATCGACGTCCTCTAAATTCATCACTTCCATACTTCCTCTTATATTCATCCTGTATCCTTCTATATTTATGTTCTCTTTTTCTGGTGACTCGGTACGTTGTTTTTTTGGCTTTTTTCTTCCTTTATGTTCTCCTTCAGTCTTCTTTCTGTCCAACTGTAATTTCTGATAAAATTCTCTTGCTCTTTCTTCAGTTGTAATCCAGTGTCTTTGGTCCTTGTATGTTGCCATTAGGCCTTCTTCTTTTTCCCATCTGAAGCGAATATTTTGTCTTTTTAGTTCGTCTGTTAGAAATGTGTATTTTCTTCTTGTTGTTAATACTGATCCCGGATTCTCTTTTAAGATTATTACTTTTTGTCCTTTGTAGAAGACTTGTCTTTTGCTGTTCGCTTTTAGAATTTCATTCCTCGTTGTCTTTTTTATAATGTGGACAACTATGTCCCTTGGTGTTCTATTTTTTCTTGTGTAATTTGTATTGATTCTGTATGTCCTATCTGTCTGTTCTTGTATCTCTTATTCCGTGCACTCTAAAAGAGTTATTAATATTTCCATTACTTTCTCTCTTATAAATTTCCCTGGTTCTTCTTTTATATTTCTTATTCTCAATTGGAACTCCATCTCTCTTGCTTCTATAGCCTCCTGTTTTGCAGTTAGTCTTTCATTCAAAATTTTTAGTTTTTTTACTTCATGTTGGGTGTTTTCTTGTGCTTTCCTTATTTCTTTCTTTTCTACTTTCAGCTCTTTAATTTCTTCTTGTATATTATTTATTTCTCTTTTCATCACACCCAGGTCCTCCTTGAGTTCTCTCTTTAGGTCTGACATCTGTTCCTGTGTTATCTTTAGATAGACATCCTGTTTTTCCTGGACCTTCTGTGACTTTCATCATTTGCCTCATCATCTCTGTTAAGTTGGTCTCTTCTGTTAGTGATTGTCTTCTTGGGAAGGTTTTGTCTTTGCTCTCTCTATCTGGTTTGAATTTAAAGGTTGACATCTTTCCTTCTCTGTTTCCTGTCTTCTACTCTTTAGTCTTTTTGTCCTCTTTCAGTTTCTCCTATTTGCTGTGTTATTTCTTCAATTTTCTCCCATTCAGTTCTTTAGGTAGATTGGGATCTCTAAATATCCTTCCTATGTCAGCTATTATATCCGGTCTTATTGTCCTTTATTATTTCCTTTATTTTTCTTTATTATCTCTCCTTTGTTTTGTCTCTAGCAGTTTTCTGGTTCTTTCAGTTACTTTATTCTATTTATTGTATAAATATATGTATGTTTTAATCCTGTTGTTGTCAGTTGTTATTGTTTATTTATTTATTACAGAGTAGTCAGTCTTACTTGCTTCTTTTTCACGTTGTTTCTGTCTTCCTTTATCTTTCCCCTCTTTCCTCTCAGCCCCAGTCTTCTTTTTTCTGTAACTCTCATTCAAACCCCTTGGTTCGCAAAGCCTTTCTGTCCCCTTGGCATTTGCCTTTCTTTTGCCCTCTTTTTGTCTCTTCCAAATCAGCTTCACTTCCTCCTTCTGCCTCCTTCTGCTCTCAGTCTCTTCTCTCTCCAATTCTCGCGTTGCTAGTTTCTCCCTTCTCTCTGCGAATCTGAAACAATAAGTACTATCTCATTAACAGCTACCATTCTAGCCCATTTAAATCCTGAAATTTTGAATATAAAATACAAATAAAGCAATGCAAAAGCATGTGGTCAAAATGTTTGAATTGTCTTTGTTCTTATAGAGAATGTCTATAAAATGAGCTATCATTAGTACATGATACCAGAGCAATTGTCTAAGATTTACAAGAGAACGCTGAATTTATGTTGAAATATGAAACAAAAGATGGGATGTTTTGGGCTTGGGCATATGTGTTGGGCTTGTGAAAAGGTTAAAGGGTATTGGGTCCAGATACATACTTTGATACAAAGAATTTTCAAAATTCATATTCAAATTTTCTCCTAGGACAGGTGGGTGTTCAACAAGAAAGGGATCATGGAATAATATATGACAACAATTGCAAAATTGTTATACGCTCATGGAACAGTGGTTTAGCGTCTACTACAAAAGAATGGCTATTAAAACTGAATGATTTAGCAGAAATTGATAGACTTTATAAAATTATTAGTAATGTTTTTTCAAACATTGGAACCCCTGGTTGACTTTTGGGGGGGATGATGAAGATCAGATGATGGTTTGGGAAATTAGCATCAGTCAAATAAACAGAAGAAGACAATTTTTCAAGTAGAGAGAGGTGGGTTTGCAGGATTCAAGATTCACATAGAAAAGCTAGTTGGAAGTCATCCCTCCCTTTTTTTCTGTTACAGTACTTTCTGTTTCTATTTTCTATGTAGATATTTTGGTTTATTAATAGACTGTTATATATGTGTCTTCGAATCACCCCATGAATTCCACAGGGTTTTCTTAGGCAAGGAATATTTAAAGATGGTTTTGCAATTTCTTCCTACAGCAAGTATTTTTCTGTGATCTCCTATCCAAATACTAAGTGGCACTGAACATGCAAAGATTGTAAAATCAGACTGAATCTGGTGCCTTTGAGATATGTAGGCCCCTGTTAGTTGGCCAGTTGATAATTTTTGGTTATTTTTACTGTTTGATTTTTTTCTTTTTCTAATATATTTTATTCCAATTATATTCCATTAAAAATAAATAAAACTATTCTTTAAAAAACCTCAATCTCTATTCATGAAACAGTTCACCGAAAACCAACATCAAGAGACATAGCTAAAGGATGTAACTGATAGTGTTATATCCAACCCTAACTTTTTTTTTCATCAGCAGCCTCTTGTATCCACTCCAGCCTCCTGTATCTAGAGGGGAACAGCAAAGAAACATCTTTCTATTTTCCTGTAATAGGAAACACCGCAACAATTATCATCAGGGATCTCCAGCACTTCCTGTGTAGATGGTATCATTGATCTTTATCCACCCTCCACTGACTAAAAAACATATGGGTTCAGGGAGCTGCAACTGAGACAAGTGGATTTGGGATGGAGGGTTATGGTCAAGGAATACTTGATAGTGAATTCCAACCTTCATAAGAAAAACAGTGAGGTATGATGGTATAAAGTCAGCTGTTGCATGCTGACAGATATATCCTTCCATCAGTGAACTGAATTGCATAAGTAATGTGAATCAGAACACTTTGTTCGTGATCAAGGAATAGCAGATAGAGGGAAACATCTTGATGAACTTTCCAGCATGTTGCAATCTTGTTTTGAAGTCCCTCTGCTCTAGAATATCCACAAAATTATTCCAAAGTTGTTGGGGTTTTTTTTTTGTTTTTGTTTTTTTGCAAACCAATAAGATATCAACTGATTAGAAAATTCTTAGAGTGGTTCTAAGTCTTTGTTTGTTTGACTTTTGTTCCACCTTCCTACCAAAACTGTCACTTAGAAAAATAGAATCATAGAGCTAGAAGAGACTTCATGGGCCATCCAGTCCAACCCCCTGCCAAGAAGCAGGAAAACCGTGTTCAAAACACCCCTGACAGATGGCCATCCAGCCTCTGCTTAAAAGCTTCCAAAAAAGGAGCCTCCACCACACTCCAGGGCAGAGAGTTGCACTGCTGAACAGCTCTCACAGTGAGGAAGTTCTTCCTAATGTTCAGGTGGAATCTCCTTGACACAACTCTTCAACAAGATTAAGAACAGGGACAAAACACAAAAAAGTTATTTGAAAAGAATTAAGCATACCACAACATTAAATCAGTACTGAATTAAAATGGCATTTAAAAATAAGTGTCAGCATCCTAAATAGCACTAATGAATGCACAGTCCTTGTGCTACGCAGTGACTGCCAATCCAATCCAAACAATCCCCACTTACTGGACAGTAAATTGTGATCAATGCGGTTCTGTTCCCATCACTCGGGATTCTGCAGATTGCCATTTCCCCCGCCTCATGCAAGTGATCTCCAGAGCAACAGTCTGAAAACAGGGCCCTTGTCACAGCTACCCCTTGTGCCAGAAACTGCAATGTAAAATGGGACCATCAGACAGCAACTGCCTAATCAATGGGGACCAGGCCCCACACAGTGGAGATTGGGGGACTTTTACAGTTCCTACATAATAGTCTAGGATCATCATGTGCTCCACGAGTAAGTAGCAATCATGAGTGTGTAGCTCTGGGTGACACATTGGCAACTGCCATACAGGATTCCAGCCATATTGATTTTTTAAATCTTACCACTCGTCCTTTAAAAGCCATTTCTTGGCAATCAATCAGTGCTTCTCCCATCAAGGTAGTGATGCTCTAGATTGAGCTACAATTTTCTAATGTTAAGTTTTCACTGGAAGAATGAGAAACAGCATAAAAATAGGACACTGCACTGCAGACATGTTTATTTCTTTCATCAAAGACAGATGGAATATAACTTTTTAAATCCTTTATCTACAAAACTCAGAAATGCTTCATCAGAAGAGTCACCCAGGGTCCAATCAAACGCCTATCTAGTCCAACAGTCTAGCTGAAAGCTCTGTCTAGCAACCAACAAGATGCCTATAACAAATCAACATCTACTAGGAGATCTCTGGGAAATGTGTGTTAAATAGGCAAAGGTTTACTTCTTTTTCACTGTTTAACATCAAGGAGAATGTTTCCCATGCCCAAAATTGTATTGCTAAAATGAAGAAGGCCACATGGGGAGCACAAGATTGTAGACTGGTGATCAGAAACAGATTTTATACCTGGCTTAGACCACAAAATACGGTAACCACTTGCCACTTATGTCCCTGACAATTGGCTTACAATGACATAGTGCCTCGGATACTGGAGGTAATATACCAATAGCTATATTCTCCCCAATTTGTGGAAATTCTTTTTAAAGGCAAACTTTTAAACACATCCATTGTGCCATCTAATATCTAATGACTCGCTGTATTGTTTTGAGATGTCATCTGGCTTTGTATCTTTGTGAAGGCTTGCATGGTTTCCTTTGCCCTCTGCACCATCTGTTACAGATATTTCTACTCTGTAGAAGGATATTCCAGTGTGTTCTCAAGAATTCCTTTCCCAAGCTCTTTTAGATGCATGGTTGCACATATTTGGTTAGCTGTGTGACCTGTGAAGAATTTAAAATCACATGCTTTGTGTGAAGTCTTTGCTTCTCACCTTTGCTGATGCATTCCCCACTTTACTTTCTTGACTTTAACAGAGGACATGCAAGAGCTGTCTAATGTGTGGACTTTGCAAAGAAGATGGAAAATTAAACCCCACAGTATAATGGTGGAGCGGGAACAATATTTGAGAAGCAAAATATCTTTCTTGTAAGGCTTTTTCAAGCTGTAGCTTTCCTCTGATGGAAGAGCATCAACACAGGAGCCTTTGGGATAAAAAAAGGAAAGGCAGAGAGATATATTTTAATTATTTCCTCCTCTTTTCCTTATTAAATCTCTGTATGAATTCTTATGCTTCTATTGCAAACTTCCATTGTCTGTTTCTGGGTCAATTTCCTCCTTCTAGGAAGCCAGTCCATCTTGTCTCATCAAAATAGGTTCAGCATCTTAAGGTAAAGGTAAAGGTTTTCCCCTGTCATTAGGTCTAGTCGTGTCAGACTATGTGGGTTGGTATTCATCTCCATTTCTAAGGTGAAGAGCCAGCATTGTCTGTAGACGCCTCCAAAGTCATGTGGCCGGCATGACTGCATAAAGAGTTGTTACCTTCCCACCGGAGTGGTACCTATTGATCAGCAGGAGTTCCCCCACTGCCTGGATTCAAACTGCCAGCCTTTCAGTCGGCAAGTTCAGCAGCTCAGCGGTTTAATCCATTGCACCACCAGGGGTTCCTTCAGCACCTTAGACAGCTCTTATGAACTTTGTGTATATGCCAAACTTATTTCAGCATTTCTACTCCGCCCTTCTCACCCATGAGGGGGACTCAGGGTGGCTTACAAATATAAAACACATATATAAAACAATTACAATTCATTACAGGATAAATTAATTACATTAAAACATTCAAATAACATTCATATAAATACATTCAAGATGCATTCAGAGTCCAATCCGGGTCTGTCACTATATCTTAAATCATAGTGGTTATAGTTGATGCTGCTTCTATTGTTCAAAAGCCTGGTCCCACAACCAGGTTTTCACATTTTTTATGGAAAAATAGGAGAGAAGGGGCCTGTCTGACTTCATTGTCAGGAGCAAACATATTTCAATGACATCAATCATATTCACAGACTTTGTGTTCGAAAAAGACAAAGCAGAGGTAAAAGACATCCAAGAACTTAATGTTGTAAAAGGAGAACAATCTCTTTTGATGCTGGCCATCCCTGTCATTCAAGAAAGCTTTAAAATGCACAGATTCTGAGTTTTGCTTGAAGACACAAAAGAGTTTGGCAGGGTAAGAAGTCAAACAAGTTGACATTCACAAGCAATATTTTATGGGCTGAACAAGATCTTCAAAGAGCTATTTGACTGAGGGCCTGCCTGTTTCCCTCTTTCATGCTATGCTAGTAAATTCCATGCTTGAAGACAACGTAAAACACAAA
Source organism: Anolis carolinensis (assembly GCF_035594765.1). Lineage (NCBI taxonomy): Eukaryota > Metazoa > Chordata > Lepidosauria > Squamata > Anolidae > Anolis > Anolis carolinensis. The sequence goes on along the minus strand of NC_085841.1, from coordinate 117,976,510 downwards.
AACTAGGGGAAATAGAATGTGTCTGTCTCCATATTGCTATTTATTTTTCATGGCTCCAGGAGGAATACTATTCATTTCAACATATAGAAACACAACATAGTTTAGAATAAAGATGCATCAGCCAGTGAAAAGCTAGCTAGTAATTACTTGTTTAATTTTCTTTTATATGGCTTATTGCTCTTCTAGTCATTCCTTTTGAATTGTACCATATACATCCTGGAATTTGGATATTTGAAGTTGAATCAATTTAGCCTTTCAGCTGGCAGAACTATTGGATATACTCATGTATAGATAAAGGTTTCCCCTTAAGTCTATCATGTCCGACTTGGGGGGGGGGGGTGCTCATCTCAATTTCTAAGCCGAAGAGCAGGTGTTGTCCAAGGTCATGTGGCAGGCATGACGGCATGGAGCACCATTACCTTCCTGCCGGACATGTGCCTATTGATCTACTCACATTTACATGTTTTCAAACTGATATGTTGGTAGAAGCTGGGGCTAATAGTGGGAGCTCACTCTGCATCCCGGATTCGAACTGCCATCCTTTCAGTCAGCAAATTCAGAAGCTCAGGAATTTAATCCACTGTGCCACCGGGGGCTCCATACTCATGTTTAAATCTAGACATTTTAATCAAAAATCAAACCAAAAAAAATGGCTTCCACTGGGCAACACAAACTTTCCACCTCAGAGAAATTGCCTCATCATATTGAGGCTTAATGCAGACAGTCCTGTTCTTCTTGTGCAATGAAAGCAAAGGCAACCCATGTTAAACAAATCTTGCCAAGAAAACCCTGACATAGGTTCACCTTAGGGTTACTGTACATTGGTAAGGTTTTAAAGGTTCTTAATGAGAAGTTTCAAGCCTAGGGTAACAGTATTCTTTTCTTTTTTATGACTGGAAACTCTCCTGTTCCAAGTGAGTGAAGAAGGAGCCATCTCCCAACCTAATGCTCACCAACCATGTTACACCAATACTTCTAGAATTTCCAATATCACAACTGTACTGCTGATGAAAATTGTAGCCTGACACATCTACAGGGGAAGGCTGGAATGAAATAGACATAAGAATATACTAACTACACAGAAAGGAAGTGGAGCCCGCGGTGGAACAATGGGTTAAACCCTTGTGCCGGCAGGACTGCTGACTGAAAGGTCAGCAGTTCGAATCCAGGAAGAACGCGGATGAACTCCCTCTGTCAGCTCTAGCTTCCCATGTTGGAACATGAGAGAAGCCTCCCACAGGATGGTCAAACATCCCCAGGGCAACGTCCTTGCAGACAGCCAATTCTCTCACACCAGAAGCGACTTGCAGTTTCTCAAGTCGCTCCTGACACAAACATTAGAAAGGAAGTGATCATTAGCTGTGCAGAAGAAGTAAAACCTGGCCATTGCAACTTGATAATTTTAAAAAAAAACTTTTGACATATCTGTTGGGAATCCTATGCTCTAAACCCAGCAGGGGCATACTTTCTAGGAAGTACCTTACATTTTTTACTTGTTCTACAAGACAGAACTTGTTACCTGCTGTACTCTGTGAGTCATACACTGGAATGCCTGAGGAAAAAAAACCCCAGAATAAGGATTTTGTTGTACAGAGGTGGAAAATGGCACAATAGTAGGAATTAATGTTGTGCGATACCTGTTGCCTATCTGCACCTTTCCACAGTAGAGCCATCAGCAGCTATTGATGGGCAATGCCTCTGATCACGTCACAGTCCTGGGACCTTCTTTGGGCAATGAGGTTCAGGCACTTTTGTGTCAGCTTCACTCCCCTCACCATTTTCTTTTTAAAAATTGCAAAGTGCCTTTTTAAGAAAAAGAAAAGGGGGAAGGGGAACAGTGGGAGTGCAGAACTACACCATCCACCCAAAAGTGTGGCTTCACACAGCTGAGCTGTTGCAGTAGCGCAATGCCAGTGGCTATGCCATGTCTCGCATCTCAATCACAGTAAGTAGTTTCTATGCTGCATTATGGGAATGCCGTGGAATAGTGGAATAGCAGCTTCTGTGCATTAATGTTCTAAACCAGCAGATCAGGGGTTCTGACTGCCTTATTTAGGCAAACGCAGGGAGAAACTGTGTTTTTCTGTTGTGCTAATAAAGCAGTTGGGAAGACTAAAAGGCAAATTACCCAGAGCAGAGCTTTCTGGAATTACAGTCTCCAGAATCCCATAGTCAGTATGGCCACTACCTCAAAACAATATATTTTCCAAGCTCTGGTTCAAATCTACATTCTCTCTAGTTATGCTTTAAGGGTGCATCTACACTGTGCACGTAATCCTGTTTGACACCATTTTAACTACCATAGCTCAATGTTATAGAATCCTGGATAGTGTATGTTTACAAGATCTTTAGCCTTCTCTGCCAAAGTGTGCTGGTGCCTCACCAAACTACAACTCCCAGGATTTCACAGCACCGTGTCATGGCAGTTAAAGTAGTGACTGACTGCATTAATTCTACATTATAGCTGCACTCTAACTTGCACTTAGTCACCTTCCTTTTAGGACTTGGTTCTTCTGTAGCTTGGTTTTCCATGTTCCCTGTGGGCCCCAAAAAGAGAAGAACGCTGCAGTCCACAAAGGCTGTGCCCTCGATCTGCCAGCGCAGATGTTCTCTGGCATCAGTTGCCTGTCAACCACAAAGGGCCTTAGTACAGAGCTAATGCTCAGCAGGCCAAGATCCCAACAGGACGGCATTAATGGGCTTTTGTCTAACTAGGAATCCAGCCTGTGATTATAGATAGGCAGCTGGAAAAGAGAGGTCACCACAGTCAGCCAGCATTCAAACAACTCACTCCTCAGAGTGTTTCCTTTTACAGTAAACTGCCAATTGCAATGCATTTTTCCACACAAAAAAGAGGACTCTGTTGATAAAATTGTTTTGTAACGCTGTTATGAAATAAAGTGGCTAGATCACTATGAGCACATGGCCAAACGATTACTCAGAAGCTTCTAAGTGGCAGAAAAAGATCTCCTGAGGGGAGATTATAATATGCAGTACTTCAGTATTTTCAAGTAGGCCTAAATAACCTAAAGGTACCCGATCTTAGACACTAAGCAGAGTCAGCCTGACAATGAATATCAGCTATTGTAGATTACATTTCAAAGGAGGGAACCGCAAACCACTTCTGAATATTCCTTGCCTAAGAAAACCCCATAAAAATCATGGGTTTGTTCTAAGCCAACATGGAAACTTTGAAGCACACACTTTGAAGTAACAAAGAAACTTACAAGGCAGGGTAGGAGTTAAGGGGATGCAGAAAATCACCTGCCATGTCATGAAAGACAATCTGTTCAACAATCCACACAAAAGAGGAAACAAACAAGACACATAGGCCTCTTCTACACTGCCATATATCCCATGATCTGATCCCAGATTATCTGTTTATCCCAGATTATATGGCAATGGAGATTCATATAATCCACTCCAAAGCAGATAATCTGGGACCAGATCCTGGGATATAGGGCAGTGTAGACCCAGCCCCGATGGCGAAGTGTGTTAAAGCACTGAGCTGCTGAACTTGCAGACCGAAAGGTCCCAGGTTCAAACCCCGGGAGTGTCGGGAGCGGCTGCTGTTAGCTCCAGCTTCTGCCAACCTAGCAGTTCGAAAACATGCCAATGTGAGTAGATCAATAGGTACTGCTCCAGCAGGAAGGTAACGGTCCTGGATTTATACATGAATTCAATCTATATATAGAATAATAGAATCATAGATTCATACAATCATAAAGTTGAAAGAGACCTCGTGGGCCATCCAGTTCAACCCCCTGCTAAGATGCAGGAAAATTGCATTGAAAGCACCCCCGACAGATGGCCATCCAACCTCTGTTTAAAAGCCTCCAAAGAAGGAGACTCCACCACACTCCATGGCAGAGAGTTCCACATGAGTATGTGCTAATTCAGACCTGTCAGAAGAGAGATTTCCTGAGGCCCCTTCTATACTGCCATATACAATCCAGATTATCTGCTTTGAACTGTATTATATGAGTCTACACTGCCATACATAGTTCAAATCAGATAATTTGGATTTTATATGGCAGTGTAGAAGGGAACAAAGAAACATACTGCCCTCCTCCTACAAAACGGTCTTGAGCAGATGTAATATTTTAATGTGTGGGAATATCATATTTTCAAATAGGGGGATACAGTTTCTTTTAGTGGCTTTTGTCCAAACTTCCCTTCCATTATATATATTTTTTCTGCATCTTCTGTGAAGATGAAGCCTGAGAACCTTGAAATCTAGTACAATCAATACTGTGCCTTTTTGGCTGGCCTAATAAAAGTATTGCTACAATACAGTTTATATTTTACACTTTGGGATTTGTTTTTAATGCTGATTCATTGTAGGAAGGACATACTGTACAGATGTTAACTTGTTTTGAGAGCAACGGTAGGAATGAGCTGGAAAAAGAAGGAAGGGACCCAAGAGACAAAAGACTTCTGGGAAGAAAAAGAGTGAAGTCATCTGGTAAATAATAAGTTATGATTAAAGGCAAACCAAAGCTTAGACATCACCAAGAATTCCCCATCCAGGAAACCCTTTCTGAGACACTGTCTAACCTGAACAAAAGTTGCTATATATCATCTGGGTTCAAATCTTCACTCAGTTGGAGTTTATTGTTATCAATTGGCACAAGTTGTTTTGGTCTTACAGCAACCATTTATCATCATCATCATCAGTAGTAGTAGTAGTAGTAGTAGTAGTAGTAGTATTCCCCACTTTTTCTCTCCACTTGGAGAAACCTCCTGGACAGCCTCTCAGACAGTTCTGCTGAAATCCTGCAAACTCTGGGCCACGTTGCAGGTTGCGTGTCCCTTATCTGGAAATCCAAAATATTCCAAAATGGTCTACACGGGTTGCTGAGATAGTGACATCTTTGTTTTCTGATGATTCAATGCTGTTTCATGCATAAAAGTATTAACAACATTGTATAAAATTATAATACCTATATGTGTATAAAGTTTATATGAATCATAACCATCTCTCATTAGGTACATATATTCCAAAATCCCAAACGCTTGTCGTCCCAAACATTTTGGACAAAGGATACTCAACCTGTAGTGGCTCTCAGGGGGTCACATCCTCTAATTATAGTTTGGCCAAATTGTGATAACCTCAGTTCGATCATTTTGGCTTCTAGAAAGAGTTTTAGATTGACTAGCTCTGTGACCTATTTATTCATCATTGTGGCAGTCCATGATATTCATAGCACTCTCTTTCAGCACTAAAGGAATGTATTCATTCAGAATTAATGGCTTGCTGTCTTTCGATCTATGTGGTATGGGCACTCTCTCAGCCCAAACTACTTTACAGGGTCAGTCTTTTGTTGAGGCTCTTTGGCAGACAAGGCTAAAGACCATGTTAAATGACAACTCCCAGGATCCCATAAACTTTGAGACATGGTAGTTGACGTGGTGTCGAGCTACATTAATTCCACAGTGTAGATTCATCCCAGGTCTCCCAGTTTCTTACACCAACACCCAGATCACCTACACCTTTATTTTATTTTAATTATTTTAAAATAGATATTTTATTGATAAAAGGTAAAGGTTTCCCCTGACGTTAAGTCCAGTCATGTCTGACTCTGGGGGTTGGTGCTTATCTCCATTTCTAAGCTGAAGAGCTGGTGTTGTCCGTAGACACCTCCAAGGTCATGTGGCTGGCATGACTGCATGCAGCGCCGTTACCTTCCCGCCGGAGCGGTACCTATTGATCTACTCACATTGGCATGTTTTCGAACTGTTAGGTTGGCAGGAGCTGGAGCTAACAGCGTCTGCTCACGCCGCTCCCAGAGTTTGAACCTGGGACCTTTCGGTCTGCAAGTTCAGCAGCTCAGTGCTTTAACGCACTTTGCCACCGGGGCTCCTTTATTGATACACCCATTCAATAAACAAACTTCTGCCATACAAGTCTTGATTACTATCTTAATTATTCCAAAAATCACTTTATCTTAAATGACACTTTATGTTTTCTTTAGATGTGTATCACCTGTTTCTCATGCCCTTACAATTGTCCGGAGAGCATTGCGCCAGGACATTGGAGGTCAGGGGTCCCCAAATTAAGACCGTGGGCTGGAAGCTGTCATCCAAGATCATGCTGTCTGGATGTAAATGAACTACAACTCTCCCAAATCAAAGTCAGTTTCCCCCATTTGCTGGTCACGGGAGTTCTGTGTGCCAAGTTTGGTCCAATTCCATCTTTGATGGAGTTCAGAGTGCTCATTGATTGCAGGTTAACTATAAATCCCAGTACCTACAACTCCAAAATGTCCAGGCTAATTCCTCTCAAAAGCCACCAGTATTCAAATTTGGGCACATTAGGTATGCATGCCAAGTTTGGTCCAGATCCATCATTGTTTGAGTTAATAGTGCGCTCTGGATGTAGGTGAACTGCAACTCCTATAAATCCCTCTGAAGACCTCCAGTATTCTTTGTTGGTCATGAGGGTTCTGTGTGCCAGAGTTTTTTAAAATACTGGTAACCAGATTTTGTTCATTTTCATGGTTTCCTCTTATCTGTTGAAATTGTCCCCATGCTTGTGGATTTCAATGGCTTCTCTGTGACATGATAGTTGTTAAGAGTGGTCCAGCATTTCTGTGTGTCCAGGTGGATCATCCAGTGCTCTGCTATGGCTGACTTCTGTGGCTGAGTTAGTCTGCAGTGCCTTTCATGTTCCTTGATTCGTTTTGGGCAAGGCTGCGTTTGGTGGTGCCGGTGTAGACTTGTCCACAGCTGCATGGTATACAGCTCCTGCAGAGAGCAAAGTATATTATTATTATTATTATTATTATTATTATTATTATTATTATTATTATTTGAAACACAAGATGAGTCCACAACAGACATTCTGCTGACTGTTGAATTTGACCACACGTCGGACACTTCCCAGATGTTTAGGACTGTGTGATGTATCGGCGAATAATGCGAGCAGATCCCAGCAAGGTGGCCTTTTGCAGCTGGTAATTTTGTCAGTGCCGATTGTGTTCAAGTGCAGGCCAAGGTCTTTAGGCACTGCACCCAGTGTGCCGATCACCACTGGGACCACCTTGACTGGCTTGTGCCAGAGTCTTTGCAGTTCGATCTTTAAATCCTCATATCGTGTCAGCTTTTCCAGTTGTTTCTCCTCAATCCTGCTGTCCCCTGGGATTGCAACATGGATAATCCATACTTTGTTTTTTAACACGATTGTGAGGTCAGGGGTATTATTATTATTATTATTACAGTGGAGCTGCATGCCCGGCTGGAGCGGAGGGAGGCCAGCCAAGGCGCTCTCTGTGCATCCCAGGCGCGAGGGCGCCAGCTGCCCGGGGAGGCGGGGTCCTTAAGGCTCGTCGACGGCTGCCATTGGCTGCTCTGGGCGGGGAGGCGGGACAAAGGACCAGCACAGGGAGGCAGGGAAAGTTGTTGCATGCGCCACGCGCTCTTTTCACTCGGCGCCGGAGTTTGCCTGGGACCGGACGAGGAGGAGGCGGAGGAGGAGGAGGCCAGGTGAGGAGGAGGAAATAGAGAAGGAAGGAGGGAGGGAGGGAAGGAAGGGGGTCCGGCTTTTGCCTCGGGGCTCCAAACCCACGCCCCCCTCCAATCCCAGAGTCCCCCTTCCTTGCAAGTAGCTGGCGTGCATCTACACTGCAGAATAAAGGCACTTGAGCCACACTTGAACTGCTCTGGATCAAAGCTATGAGATCCAGGCGATTGTACTTTGACAAGGTCTTTAGCCTTCCCAGCCCTACAGCCGCCCAGGATCCCATAGCCTTGAGTCAAGGCAGTTAAAGTAGCGTCAAACTACATGCTGTGTGTTGTCGAAGGCTTTCATGGCCGGAATCACTGGGTTGCTGTGAGTTTTCCGGGCTGTTGCAGAAGCATTCTCTCCTGACGTTTTGCCCACATCTATGGCAAGCGTCCCCAGAGGTTGTGAGGTATATTGGAAACTAGGCAGATGAGGTTTATATATCTGTGAAAGGTCCAGGATGTGAGAAAGAACTTTATTTGTTGGAGGCAAGTGTGAATGTTGCAATTAACAGCATCTTTTTTGAGAACGCAGAAATGCTGGACCACTCAAACAACCACTATGTCAGACTACACAGAGATGCCATTGAAATCCCCACGTGTGTGGGCAAATTCAACAGAAAGGAGGAAACCTTGAAAATGAACAAAATCTGGCTCCCAGTATTTTAAAAAAACTCTCTAAAATCAGGCCAGTAAATAAAGAACAACACTCAGAAAATGGGAATTCCAGACAAGAAACAATCAGGGCCAGCTAACACCTCCCAACAATGGACCCCCCAGGCAGGAATCAGCCAGGATTTGAAGCTGAAAGGCTTTTCAATACTAATCAAGGTGGCCAGTTGCAGCATTCACACTTGCCTCCAACAGACAAAGAGTTCTTTTTCCCACCCTGGACATTCCATAGATATATAAACCCCTCTTGCCTAGTTTCCAACAGACTTCACAACATCTGAGGATGCCTGCCAGGCAAAACGTCAGGAGAGAATGCTTCTGGAACATGGCCATACAGCCCGGAAAACTCTCAGCAACCCAGTACGGTCATTATAAAGCAAGGGGTGGGGATTTCCACTTTTGCAACACTCAAGCGCATGTGAAAACTTGCCAGAGTGCATTGTTCTGTGTATGTCTGTCTGTGCATGTATCTTGGCAGCGTGGATCCTACAGGGCTTTCTTAGGCGAGGAATACTCAGCAGTGGTTTTGCCAGTTCCTCCTTCTGAAATCGAGGCTACAGCATCTCTGTAGTCACGGTGGTCCTCCATTCAAGTACCAACCAGGGCTGACTCAGCTTAGCTTAAAATTGATCAATGTGTGTGATTGTTAGCTGCCTTCAGGGAGCAATAAATAGAAATAATAAATGATGTAAATTTGCTGCCAGTAAAATGTAGAAGGGAAATTTCTTTATGAAAATACATTTGAATCTCTAGATCAGGCATGGGCAAACTTCGGCTCTCCAGGTGTTTCGGACTTCAACTCCCAGAAATTTCAGCCAGCTTACCGGCTCTTAGAAATTGTGGGAGTTGAAGTACGAAACACCTGGAGAGCCGAAGTTTGCCCATGCCTGCTTTCGGGTGAGTAGCAGTAGGTTTTCTGCTCTAATCCTCAAAGTCCATATGGGCTTGAAATTCCTTGAAAGAGTTTGGTAAAGAGAATGCAAGGATGGATTCTGTATGGATTGAGCAGAGCATTTTCAAAGACATTGGTTTCTAGGCATCTTATTTTCCTATTCAAGGGATACAAGAGCGGAAGCGTTTCTGATGTATACAGTCTGGACATTCAGATTGTTGTGTGTGGGGAGAGCCAATAGAGAACTGCAAATATATTTTAACATATTGGCATCTTGGCACTTTTTGTTATCCTGCCTGCCAACAGAAAATATCTGAACTTGGACAAAACTTGGACAAAACTAAAAGTGCATCTACACAGTAGATTCCCTAAAACTTAAAAGAAGGATTAAAATCCACAACTGAACTTGGAATGGAAAGGGATAAATATTTCAAGATTATTTTTATTCTTGGTTTGCAGTAAAGTTGAAGAGGGCATTGACAATGAGTAAGAATTATGATGTTTACAGATTGAATTGTATGTGTCCATTTGTTGCCAATGTGTGTCCAAAAGTCAATGGAATGTCTGTGATATTATGACTTTGAAATGCCTTGTGAGCAAGGATGATTGGGGTGTTTTGTATGAAATAGATGCAGTCTTGAGTTCTGGCTGCAAACATTTGTGTGTGTGGATAGTAAAGAAATACTAGCAACTGTATAAGACATCGGCTATACTGGTCCAAAGAAAGGTGACTTTAACACAATGTTTTCAACAAGGGACAGCCAGGTGCCTAGCAAGACAAGAAAGGGGACTTCAATCCTGTGTGTCTCTAAAATCAAGAATTCAGAGAAGAAACTGTTTTAGTCCATAGAGGCGTTTTATTGGATGGAAGTTCTCTTACTCAGAGATAGAGAAAGAAAAAGGAATGAAGGGAAAGGTCATGCTCCTGGAGGAGTTCATCAGATGTCAGTAGGCTGCTAGAAATGGACCAGATCTCTTTTGCAAGGCAGAAAGAGCAGGATAATCCAAACCAGTTTATTTCTCAGGCAGCGTGGTGGGACACAGAGAAAGTTGGAATATCTTCCCCAAAGGCATCCAGTCCAACCCTCTGCCATGAAGGAAATAAAAACACTCCCCACAGATAATAATAATATATAATAATAAAACGTTATTTGTATCCCACCACCATCTCCCCGAAGGGATTTGGGGCAGCTCACAAAAGCACTCAATAGTGCAACAATATACAGCCTCTGCTTAAAAACCTCTGGACAAAGGGGCTCCACCATGTTCCAAGGCAGCAGCATATTCCATTGCCTAACAGCTCTTACCATCAGCAAGTTCTTCCTAATGTTTAGGTGGAATCTCTTTTCCTGTAGGTTGAATCTACTCTCCATGTCTTAGCCTCTGGAACAGCAGAAAACAAGTTTGCTCTTGTCTTTTGAATATTTAAACATGGCTCTCACCCTTCTCTTCTCCAAGCTAAGCATGTCCATCTCCCTAAGTCACTCCTCAAAGTGCTTGGCCTCCAGACTTTTGACTATTTTAGTCACCCTTCTCTGGACACGTTCCAGCATGTCAGTGTAGTGCACTTTACTGAACACAGTATTCCAGGTGAGGTCTGACCAACACAGAATAGAGGAGTGGTACTATTACTTCTCTTGGTGTAGACACTATACTCCTATTGATGCAGTCAACCCCAAATGAGTGGTTGTTCTACTTGGGGAGAGTTTTTTTTTTTTTTGGCTTGGCAGGCATGCCCTTCAAGAGAGGAATGACCTTGAGGAGTGTGGATTTGTGTTAGAGAAGGAGCAAGAATGGAATAAGCCTGAGGATACAGACTGGTTTGCTTTGAGTGTGATGTGAGTTGCTTCTGTGGTTTCTATCCTTCTTATTTTTTTCTCCTTTCAGAGGTGTCTGGATTTGAGAAGGCGGAAAAGAAGGACCTCAAGATTGCAAGGGTGGGGAAAACACAAGAAGGGAGTGCTCTGGACACTTTGGGAGGAGTTCCCATCTGCATCTTTGGTGCTGCTGCTACCATATTAAGGTGGTCTCTGCTGGAGAGGAAGGGAAGGGCTTCCTTAGCTCCTTCCTTTTCTCAGCGACATTGGATGCACCCAGAAGCGAACCCCTCTTTCCCGCCTTTCTATCTCTTACCTCCTCAGCCTGAGGCCGGCACTACCATCGCAGCTGATCCGGGAAATCAGAGGGAGCACCTGGCAGGAGAAGCTGTGTGAGTGCGTCTCCTGGGAGAGGCGGTGATGCTGGGGTGCTCTATTTGGGGCTCTGCACCCCCCACACCAACCAGGGAAAGGAAAGGAGCCGAGTGGCTTGAACTGCTCCTCTTGCTCCTGCTCATCTTCTCAGGCTGGGTTTTGACTCAACAACCGGTCAATTGCCCCCGGGCTTGCGAATGCTCTGAGACAGCCAGGACAGTGAAGTGCATCAACAAGAATCTGACCGAGGTCCCGCAGAACCTGCCTCGATACGTCCAGAACCTCTTCCTCACTGGCAACCGCATCCGGCACCTTGTGTCGGGCACCTTCCTCTCCGAGCCCCACCTGGAGCTGATCAGCCTCAACCTGAGTGGCAATCTGCTGGAGACGGTGGATGCTGAGGCTTTTGCTGGGCTGCCGGGCTTGAAGCGCCTGGACCTGAGTGACAATGCTCTTGTCTGGATCAGTCCCAGAGCCTTTGGCAATGCCAGCAGCAGCTCCTTGGAGGAGCTGAACCTACGCAACTCCCTCTACAATGCCAGCCAGGTGGCAGTTGTTGCTGAACTGCTCCAAAAGGGAACCCTCCTGAACTTGACGCACCTCGACCTCTCGAATAACAATCTGGTTTATTTGCCGACCAGCATCTTCTCCATGCTGCCCAACCTGCGGCAGCTGGATGTGCACAACAACTCCCTGGTGGGCTTGCACAACGTCTCCCTCTGGGGCCTCCGCCAGCTGCAGAGCTTCAACCTTGGGGACAACTCCCTCAAGTGCCTGAGGAACAGCACGCTTGTGCAGCTCCACAGCCTCCCTTGGCTCTCCAGGCTTAACCTCAGCCACAATCCCTGGGTCTGTGACTGTAACATTGAGGACATGGTGAACTGGCTGAAGGAAAGCAACCTGGTGGAGGCCAAAGGGTCTATCAAGTGCTCTTCTCCTGAAGAGATGCAGAACAGCTCCTTGGTGAGCCTTGACCTCTCAGGCCTGAATTGCCCCGAGCCAACAGATGACCTGACTCAGCTGCAGACTTCTTATGTCTTCCTCGGGATAGTTTTGGCTCTCATTGGTGCCATTTTCCTCCTGGTTTTATACTTGAACCGAAAAGGGATCAAAAAGTGGATCTACAATATCAGGGACGCCTGTAGAGATCACATGGAGGGATATCACTACAGGTATGAGATCAACGCCGATCCCAGGCTGACACACCTGAGCTCCAATTCAGATGTCTGAAGAAGCTCTCTGTGGAGAAAGGCAGGCCCAGTGCACAATAGCCGTGCATGAGATGTAGACAATTAGCTTTATTCCCCCACATGCTTGCTAGTACTATCCCTTGTCACACTTTAGAAACATCACAGACTTACCTGTGCTGTGCAGAGAATTATGCCTACCTATGCCACAAAATGCACACGTTGTCTTTGCAGTGATGGTTATGATTATTATTGCCCACAGTCAGCTGTGCATGATAAAAGGCTGTTTATTTAAACAAAAAAACCTATTGCGTTTATGTCTCCCTGCCTGTTTGCTTTACAAGTTGCTACCAGTCCTTGCTTGGAGATTTGTCAGCATAAAAAACAATAATAAAGGGATATTTTTATCTTCTTACTGATGTTCCTAAACCATGAAGGTATGCATATTAAGAAGTACCATTCAACAAAGACTTCCTCACATTTTGAGGGTGATAAATGTTTTATGTATCTGTACCCGTTTTTTTGTGCAGACACAGGGCAAAAACTTCTATAGACTATATATGTATTCAGAACTCACCTTTAAAAACTTTGTAGAAAGGGAAAAAATTAAATGCAAGCATGCAAATGTTTTACAATTTTACACAGCACGGGGAAACTGATGACCTCAGTACTGTTTTTACTATTAGTAAAAGGTACACACACACTTGCAATTTACATGAAAACAGGATTTTTTAATGGAAAAGGAATAATAAACTGTATAAAATTCTCTATGAACTGAGTTTGAACTGTGAACTAATTCACTAAATGTTCTTACAAGAAAATCTGTTTCACTGAAGTTAGCTATTTTAATATACTATTCTGAAAATGAAGCACAATATAGAATTAACATAGTTGCTAATGTGATAAAAATATTCCATTTATGAAGATGTTTGCTTGAGAGCATCTTTGCCAATGTAGATTATCTCTCAGAGAGACTATCAAGATAAAAAGCTATTCTGATTAAATTAAATTTAATTGCATTTAATTGTCTATTAAATTGCATGTGAATGACCATGTTTTTCATTATACAGTGTCATTTTTCATATTCTGTATCTAGCAATGCCATTAAGTGTATAGATGAAGATCTATTAAATTGCTGCTGTATTTCTCAATGGACAATTCTTAAAGGAGATACTGTTGTCGGCGGGCCTTACTACCAAGTAATAGGCATGATCTGTCCAATGTTATTTAATCTGAATATATTTACTCAAAAACAAGTTCCAGTGAGTTCAGTTTACTCCAGCAATCCTAAAGTTCCAGGCATTTTAGTGTGAGATAATTATATGCATGGTTAATTCTCTTCTTTTCAAGTCAGCTAGCCTTAAAATGTGATTATCCTTGAGTGGATCACACTTGACATGCACTAATAGGTTGTGGCTATAAAGTGCAAACATAGCTTAACTTCATTCTTTCTTGGCAACTTTATCCATGTTTTCTTGATGTGATGGCTTCCTCCCGAATGTGCATGGAATGCATGAATGTGTTGTTGGTCTTCGTCTTCACAAACAAAAGATGGACTTGTAAAGTACGGATGCTACATCTTCGTGATGGGATGGAAGGCTCACATGAGTGAACATGTTCCTGTACAAAACAGCCATGTTGAGAAGAGTGCCGTCTAGTTCAGCATCACCCTCAGCATGCTAATTTTCTATGTTTTGGGGGTAGAATAGTTGTTTATATCTTTGTTTTCAACCTTGTGAGCATTCAGCCTTGTGAACCTGCCCCACAGCCTGAAGTCTGAAATAGCTCAAAAACCCAGTCTACTGCTTCCTCTGATGTACATAAGGCCAAAGTTTTGAGTAAACATGCTTAGGTTTCTTTGGTGATGTGATCATTTACAATCTAAACGTTCACGTTAAATTTTCATTCTGTAAATATATGCAGTGTATACAGAAGACCTCAAATCTACTCAAGATATGGTATTTTATAGAGACAGGTTTAAGTGTGCTTTTAATCTATGCATAGCTACAGCTGTATGTGACTTGTGTTACACACTTTTATAAAGAAAATAACTAAAAATCACATCACATTTTCTTTGCTGCAGCCATTGTGATGGCACTGGATACCTAGTGAATATATTGTTCTTACAAGCAAATTTAAATATCTAAACTGTGAAGCCAATCACCTCTTAACAGAATTCTTAACAGATTAAGCTGCTTTATCAATTTTGGGTAAGCTGCGTAATAGGTCCGAAACTATAACTTACTGTCGCAACATAAGACAGCAGTGCATGGTAGTGTGAAAAACAGTGTCAGTACTCCAGTGGCACTGTTCCTAGTGTTTATATTGCAAACTGATGCCCCCAGTGGCACAATGGTGCAGGCAGGATTGCTGACCGAAAGGTTGGTAATTCAAATCCGGGGAGCAGGGTGAGCTCCCGTCTGTCACCTCCAGCTCCATGCGGGGACATGAGAGAAGTCTCCTACAGGATGGTCAAACATCCGGGCATCCCCTGGGCAACATCCTTACAGACGGTCAATTTTCTCACATCAGAAGCAACTTGCAGTTTCTCAAGTCATTCCTGACACGAAAAAAATTGCAAACTTCTGTAAAACTTTATAGCTGCCATCATTTTCAGTGGCCATGATACTTCCCAATCTCATGCTAGGCACACCTAACCTTCTGCTTTTCCTGACTAGTACATTTTTTTATTTTAGAATCTACACCATCTTTTAAGAAAATTGGGTCTATGCTAAAGGTATGCTTTAGTTCTAAAGCTATGGCTGTGCTTATCGTCCCTGTCTTCACTTTGTTCTGATTCTAATATAAATATTTCCGTTATACACAGTATGAGCCATTTAATGTTTCAGTGCAGCAAGACCCAATTCAAGATAATATTAAGAATAGTGTTGAAGATATTAGTTGTTTTATAGGATTTCCAAAAATATTGCGCTGCTTATAATTCCAGGTTTTGCTGTGCTTTGTTATTAATTCCTGCACTGATATTTTCATTTGCAGAGAGTAACCGATGCCAATTGGTTTTTCATTCCAGTCTTTGCACTCCTAGCAAGAATGCAATGTGAACTTTAGATTGTTCTATGTAAAACATGTACCAGGCAAACAAATGTATCTGTAAGCAGATGTTAAAAATAAATACAGTGAAACATCCCCTTGCTGAACGAAAGCTTTGAATAGTGTAGTATGCATGTGTGATTGGACGGCTTGGAATTAAATAGTCTTTCATTAAAACGCTCAGCAAATGTACACTTTCTAATGAATAAATATTGCTCTTGTGCTAATACCTGCCAGGTTTAAATGATACTAGTCTTTGGAAATAATCTAAAATGTTTGTTTCGGGTTTTTAAAAAAGTGTTCACTTTTGTTTTACAACAAAGTCCTGTCTGTTGTTTTGCTGTTCTTTTCTTAATGTGTGAGGCATTTGTTTATAGCATCGTCCCCAGAAGTGTTTTGAGAAATAGTCGTTAGACTAATATTTTATACAGCTTAGTATATATTTTTATATTGTGCCACAGAGAGCTTTGTTATCTCATTGTAAAACAGAATGATAATATACAGAGTAGAATTCCTGAAAAAGCTGTTTATAGTTTTCCCTCAGAGTACAGTTAGAAATGATTTATTTATGTCTTTTTCCCCCTCTGGAGCTTGTTTTTGCCAATGCTGCTCAGCATGGTGTGACACGGTGAATGTTTCTTTGACAGGTGACAGAGCTTAGAGAGGTTTATAAGATGTGTAATGTCAAACAGGCAAGGGAGTTGTGTTTTTGTAAAGTCTTTTGTCAAACCTCTATACCACATAGATGAGATAAAATGCATTAAAGAAATCAGACTCATTTGTTAATTGTCATATGGAAAAGCACCGCTGCTGTGCATGGCATCAGCATTCCTAATACATGTCCTTAATATATGTTCACTCCTAAGGTATTTGCAATAGGAAAGAGATAGATTCCATGTTTATAGTTGCCAATCCATGAGCAGGTATATTAATAACCTGCAGGTGTTCGGGGCAACTTAAGGAATTTGATAAATCATTTTGTGATTTTCTTTAAAAAATTACCAGTTCTTTAAACTAAACTTGTTAAATCTGCTATACTGTGACCTGCTTTTGTGGGTTGCTTTGCCAAGATAAATTATTTTGCTAGGATAACAGGTTAAATGGAATCCTATAGTTAGGAAATGTGGCAGTCCTTTTCCTATGGTGCTGTAAATACCATCCACCCAAACTCAATAGATAGAGATCTATTTCATGATGGGGTACGGGGTTGGCAGTACCAGTTATTCTTTGGACAGTACATACAACCATTTCTCCACTTGCTTTTTACAGCACAAATGAATATTTTTGCGCAAAACTTGAGTCACATTAGGGAGTCCACACACTGTTACAGAGGTGTGCTCCATTTTTATTAGGCTCTCAGAAATGCTGTCCAAAACAAAGTGATGTTCTTGCTTTTATGTTTCAAACCATATGCTCCCCCTTTTTAAAATGTGACACTACCCCCATTTTAATCTAGTGATGGTGGCAAGTGAAGAGAAACCACTGAATAAAATTCAAAAGACCTATCATGATGTCCCAGGCTATATTTAGTTACATTGTGTTCTTAGGAAACAGTAGTAGAGGGATAGAAGACATTGGTAGTTGGTTTATCTTAAGTTAATCCATTTTCCACACTGAGTTTTTTCCCATCCCTGCAAGGTGTGGTTTTTGTAGTTATTTTTCTATCCTGTCAGTTTTGTGTGGGGTTTTTTTTTGTTTGTTTTTTGTTTGTAAGCAGTTGCACTCAACACCTTTTTACATGAAAAGTATCAGCTCTTTTGTGGAGCTACAGTCTTTTCCAGACCTGATCATCTGCAATTTGCGTACTCCCAGCGATTTCCCCCAACTTTGTTTCTTTCCTAGAGCACTAATTGTGCCCACATAATTATTGTTCAGATGCTCGGTCGATGGCTCCAATAGCAGATACCGAATAAAGCAGCTGCATTTAGATGCAGCAGTTGTCCGGAGCTCAACCCTAGAACGTCTTCCAACTCCCAGAATAGAGAAGAATAGAAGGCAGACAAATCCTGCTGGCTCTGAACATATTACATCTTCCTCTGTTGTTTTGCTTTTTTTCCTCCTTTCACCACCTGGCATAGCTGCTCACCAACAGCGTTCAAGCCATTACATCCACATCTTTATTTTAATAACTTTCCTACAGTTTCCTCCCTGCCTAGGTATTCCCTGAGAGAGAGAGAGAAAGAAAACCCTCATGTCTGTAGGCTCTTAATAAGAACTCATCATGAGCTAGCAATATGCAAGTTCTCTATTTTTTTAACCTCCCGCTTAAAATTTGATCCTCACCCCACCCCCTTTGTCCCTGATCCATTGCCAACAAACTGGATAAGCTGTTGGCTTGGCTGCTGCTCGATGTTTATACATTTTGTTTTAAGTTCCTCTTAAGTCATGACATTTAAGGAACTCAGTCAAAGCTGGTGGTGGGATCACAACCTAACTTAATGCTTTTTTCTTCTTCTCTTTCTTCGGCAGTTGAATGCTCTCAAGCTACAACAATAACTCTGTGCATGTGAGGAAGGAAAATAAGATTGGGTAAGAGAACATTTGCAATCCCAAGCTTCTGAGTCTCTTTGTATAGCACAGAAGCAAGGCTGAGCTGATTTTTTTTTTTTAAAAAAAAGATTATTTACCATCATAACGGTGGCCTTGACAGTGTCCTTGTCAACTATGAGGCCTCTAACCTGCTTAACTGAAACAGTTATTTACTTGATTTAGACAACACTCTGTCACTATCATTGACTTGTTGCGTGACCTGGTGTGTAGTGGATTCATTTGTAATAACATATCTCTGAGCTTTTGCACAAAATAAAAGAAACCTTTGGTTTGGTTTTGGTTTTGCTATTGTTTTTCATTCAAATGTTAGAAGTTGTAATGAATCTGCAATTACAGTGGGCCTTTGGTATCTGCTGAGGTTTGATTCCATGAATACCCCATGAATACCAAAATCCTTAGGCACCCACATCTCGTTATACAAAATGATGTATTAAAATGGATTATCGCCATGGATGGTTGAATCCATGACATAAAATCTACGGATTTGGAATGGGGCAACTGTCTTGAAGATTGAGTAGTATACAATAAAACTGTAATGATGAGAATTGAGAATGTTGTCGAGAGCAGGGGAGAAAGGGAACACAGCCCAAGGTTTGAGTCCTTACTAATGAGAAACATCATGAAGGATCAAAATTTCGGAACTTGGTTTCGTAGTCAATCCAGAACCACCACGCAGCATGTCTACTGACCATGATTGTTGCAGACTTTGGTGAGTTGCTTTCTAAAATAACATTTCTGAACTCTTGAAAGGGTTCAGTTCTTTTGTTTTTCTCTGTAGCAGCGTGGTTGCTTTGCCTTATTCAGTATCCCTTACCAAGCAACCAGTGCAGACTTCAGAATGGGATTCTTTCAAAAGCAGCATTTTATGGGTAGCAGGTGCCAAACAGAGTGCCCTTTTGCGTTTAAAAAAGGGTTGCTCCTTCCAGCCTGATGTATGGTAGTGCCATCAGTGTGTGAACTAGAGGGTCTTGATATTAACAGTGGGATATCAAAATTGAATATTCTTCCATTAGTTCAATTTATTTATTTATATTCTTCCTCCGGTTCTTTTCCATTGCATGTTATTGGCTCCCATTACTATCCATCATATAAACTGATACTCAAAATCCAAATTGCCTCTGTGCATATGATCTTTATGAGTATTCACCTCAGTGTGTTGGTTGTTTATTTTCTACTGTTTGTACTTCAACTTATGAAATTTGAGCTGTATTTATTTGAGTTTGAATGCTCTTGTGCTCTCTTTTGCTCTGTGCATATATCTCTGAAAATACATGAATTTAATGTATTTAAATAATAACATAAGCAGGTGTCCCAAAACCTAGGACATGCTTCAAACTGGTGTGTGATGGTGGCATTAGATCAGAGTTATTGTGAGCTGAGATAAGTATTTCAGAAAATGAAGTCTTTATGTGGCATTTAGAAACCAAACACTAGGCTTGCAGTATACAGATAATCTCTTGGAAGGTTTTCAAGAGGGAGTTACTTCATTCTAACATTTTTGTATCTCTGCAGTGACCACATCAGTTTTCCAAGTCATGTGGTTTGAAGAATATTCAAAAATATTCTTACCTCAATTATTGTTGTTATTATTATCTTCATTTATACCCTGCTTTTTCAAATCCATAAGGAGACTCAATGAAAATCCAATTGATTTCAATTTGTTTAGCTTGTTTATTATATGGAGCCACTGGTGGCGCAATGGGTTAAACCCTAGTGCCAGCAAAACTGCTGAATGAAAGGATCTTGATTCGAATCTGGAGAAGCAGAGTGAGCTCCCATCTGTCAGCTCCAGCTTCCCATGTGGAGACATGAGAGAAGCCTCCCACAGCATGGTAAAACATCAAACATCCAGGCATCCCCTGAGCAACGTCCTTGCAGACAGCCAATTCTCTCACACCAGAAGTTTCTCAAGTCACTCCTGGCACAAAAAAAAATGGTTTAGGTATGACTAAGTCTGCATCCATGCTATTATCGCCCATGTTCTTTTCGCAGTTGTGGTGCAATCTGCACACAACTTGCCCAAACAAGCCTTCTGTGGTTCCACAGAAATTGTACGGATATCTCATGAAATCTGAGCAAAACATATCATGGAAGATAAAACCAGCAATGGCTGTGAGCTGTAACAGCTATGAAGATAAGATGTAATGGCTGTGAGTTATGACCAGCTTTCAGGAACAGCAGAAATATGCAGTGGGAGAGATCTTTTGCCCTCATGCCTGGTTATGGGCTTCCCAGAAATATTTGATTGGGATTAAGAAATAGAATACTAGATTATATAGAATCGAAGTGGTAAACCTGTGGTCCTCAAGATGTTGGTCTGATGCTCCCATCAGACTAGTTATGACAGGCAATAATGAAATGTATTAAAACTTCGTAGTCCTATAAAATCTGTCCATTCCTTAGACAGGGCTTAGAATCTGTTCCAGCAGGATTCTTCCATTCTTACTCTTAGAAGCATTTCATTCAACTTACTTGATTTGTTAGCTTGAATTGCATTCTTAAGAAATATTTTAGTGAGAAAATATAATTTAAGTGTTGGTTAATTATTGAATAAATGGGGCACAATCCTGTTGAAGCCCATGGAAGCTATGCAGAAGGAGTCACAGGCCTGTAATGAAAAATCATTTTTCAATATTGTATCTGTTTTAATGTATTTTGGGGTGCTGAATTTAAAAAATGCAATAAAACTGTCATACCATACAGCTTTATTTCAAAAATTTCAATACTAATTTAATTTGATCACATCTTGCAGTGTAGAAATTGTCGAAAAGGTGGTGAAAAAGCTATATGTTGGAGAAAATTTGAGGTCGTTTTTGGATGTAGAAGACCAAATTCCTATAAAAACAGCCTACATTTTTAAAAAATATTTTATGACCCTCAGTTTTGTAGGCCTGTGAATTCTTCCATAGTTCTTGGGCTTTTAAAATAGTTTTTGCCCAGGATAATGTTCCAGTGGCTTGTATCCACAGTCTTTTTTCACATGTTGCAAGAATGGGATCAATTGATCGCATACTTGGGAAATGATTGTCTTTTTAAAAAATCTTTGCACACCTTTAGAAATGATGCATGACAATATAATATTGAGTGTCTGAAAACTCTGAGCATTATAGTTAATGCCAATATAGTCTTAAAAGATTATTTTAAAAATGCATAAGATTTTTGAGAAACTCTTAGGCATGCAAGATTCAATAATAATAATAATAATAATATGTTATAAGAGAATATAAGCATGCATAACAAATAGCTAAAATGCGTAAGAAGATGCTAATAGTAGAAAGCAGAGGTGCCATAGATCTCTTCACTTATTCTTGTGGTTGACATCCATGACTTGAGTAGATCTGTCCCTTGTGGATTATGTTGGACTGGAGTTTTGAATCTAATATATTTTAAAAATGTAAATAAAATCATAGTGATGCATGTTTATATAAACTGTTGTAGATAAGGGTTGTTGTATGTCTTTCGGGCTGTGTGGCCATGTTCCAGAAGCATTCTCTCCTGACGTTTCGCCCACATCTATGGCAGGCATCCTCAGAGGTTGTGAGGTTCTGGAACATGGCCACACAGCCCGAAAGACATACAACAACCCTGTGATCCCGGCCATGAAAGCCTTCGACAACATGTTGTAGATAACTTTGTATAGAGATTGCTGGAATAAATTTTTAAAGTAAATTAGCAAGTGTCTAAATGGCTGTTGTCTATTTTGTTCTCATTTTTGTATTAAAAAGAAAATAATGCTTAATTTTTCTATAAGATGCAAAAAGCCCAGCCCAAAGAAGCATGGAACTTCCTCCTGTCCAAAACCAGAGTGCGGAACATTGGTCCTTCAGTTATTTTGGATTGTAATTTCCACAGTGGTTTACCATTGCCCTGATGGGAATTGTAGGCTGAAACATAGGGACAACTAATTATTTATTTTTTTATTTTTTTATTATTTTTCCATACTTCTATCCCACCCTTCTCACTTTGAAGGGGAGTCAGGGCAGCCTCACAACCGGCAGCAATCTGATGCCCGACATACAAATTCAAAAAACACAATTACAATTAAAATCAAACATTAAAACATAAATTATTAAAACAACAGTTAAAATCACACAAGTTTGAAATTGTAGTCCAGAATCAGTCCATTAGTCAACACTTAAAAAAGTTCTTACTTATTGCACTCCTATAATTATTGCTCAAGTGCTTGGTCCCATAACCATGCCTTAGGATGGAGGGGGCTGTTCTGGTTTCATTAGGGAGGGAGTTCCAGAGATGCGGGACCACCACTAAGAAGGTCCTGTCTCTCGTCCCCACCAGTTGCGCTTGCGCGGGTGGTGGGACTGAGAGCAGGACCTCCCCCAATGAACCCAACCTCCAAGGTGGGTCATAATGGGATATACAGGTAATCTGGGCCAGAACCATTTAGGGCTTTATAGGTTAACCCCAGCACTTTGAATTGTGCTCGGTAGTAGACTGGCAGCCAGTGGAGCTGATGTAGCAGGGGGGTGGTATGCTCCCTGTATGTCGCTCCGGTGAGCAATCTGGCTGCCATCCGTTAAGACTATTTGAAGCTTCCGAACAGTCTTCAAATGCAACCCCACATAGAGCACATTGCAGTAATCTATTCGGGATGTAACCAGATCATAGACCACTGTGGCCAAGTCAGACTTCCCAAGGTATGGGGCGCAACTGGCACACAAGTCTTAATTGTGCAAAAGCTCCCCTAGCCACCGACTAGACCTGGGGTTCCACCTCTCCTCAAAACGTGGACTTCCAAAATAAGTGTTCACTTCCATGCTGGAGCAAAGCTACCAATATATCAGAGTTCTTTGGCCTATGAAATGTATTTATTTAATTCTTGCGGTTTTTCCTGCTTCTTTACCAAGGATCTCAAAACAGTACATACAGTTCCCTTCCCTACTTTCAGACGCCTTTTACAAACCATGCTGAGAGAGACGGGGCCTGGAATCGTGCTAAGACACGATGCTAGCAAGTGATGCTTTCTTTGAGGTTTCAGAGTACAGTACATTCCCTTAGGCCAGCCAGCCATTCTGCAAGCACAAACACATAGCCATCTCTCTCACTCTGGACACGGTAGCCAGGAAGGTCATTGACTTCTGCGTAATGGAAGAAAACAAGGCTATAGCGCACAATGTGCCATTCATTGCTCAACTGTTAGATTCACACACCAATGCTAGCCCTTGAACAGTGGTACTCAGCCTGTGGTCCTCCAGGTGTTTTGGACTTCAGCTTCCAGAATTCCTGACCTTTGGACAAGCTGGCTAGGGCTTCTGAGAGTTGGAGTCCCAAACACCTGGAGGGCCACAGGTTGTGCACCACTGCCATAGAGAGAGTGGCTGAACCAAGGTCATCTGGTGAGCCTTTAGTCAAACTTTGGACTGCCACTCTTGCTCTGACTGCCCACTCACTGAATAGTCATGAAGTTTGTGGTAGTTGCCTCCAGTCCCAAAAAGCAGGAGATATTCTGAAACTCAGTGTGACTTTGCCACCCTCTTCCTCAACAAATTGCCTACGCATACTGGATTATGAGATTTGTTTTTCTTTTTAATTCCCCATGTATTCTGTCAGCGGGGTCCCTCTGGTGCACTCCTCAGACTATGTGCACGTATAAAGGCACTAATTAGAAGGCAGCCATTATGAAAAACCTAATCCCATTGAAATCGTATTTAATATCAGGAAGTCAATTTTTCAGTTTACATTGTAAATCAACCTTCTAGTCCCCCTGTTTAGCTGCATGTAATTAGTTCTCTTTTTTCTAAAAACTTCTAATTCCTTGAGGATTAGTGTGCACATTATGTATTTATGGCATTAACCAAAGGATAATTGCCTCTGGTCTCTACAGATCTTTTTTTTTTCTTCAATTCTGTTGAATTATAGGCATGGCCTTCAGGTACGTTGGAAGGTGTTTGCACTTTGATTTACTAATTTTCTCTCAATAGAACAAAGCAAAAGGGGAAATGTCAGATGTGTGCCAAGCCTGAGTAGTTGCCTTTGTTTTAAAAACACACCCTATCACTTTTGTTCTTTACCTTAAAGGATAGTGTTACCCTTTGTTATACTTTTTTTTCCAAAAATAATTTCATAGATGAGTTCTTATAGATCACAGTTAGAAAAGATCAGCATTGATAATCTACATCGGCTACTTAGGCACATCCTTAATTGTGCATAAGTACATAGTTGTACATATGTAACTAAGGAACATGTCCTCATCCAACTCACCAACCCACCTAAACATCCAGCAGCCAAAACAAGTAAAGGAGGATGCTTTCACACTCCCTCCGCCAGCAAGAGTGCATCTGCAGCCCCAAATGGCTTATTTTGGACCACTCGAAACATCATTCCTATCCTGTGTGTAACCAAAGCTCAGAATGCTGCTTTTAAAAGTGGCACTTTAATGTTAATAGTTACAGCACTGTACTTTGTTTATAAAAGAGTCGAATATTACTAATTACTTTAAAGATGTCACGTTAGTAGCCTGCTAATGATAGATTGGATTGAGTACTGGACTACAATTCTGGAGACCAGACATGGAAACACCTTGGTGAGCATGGGCAGGTCACACTCTCTCAGCCTCCAATGAAGGCAATAGCAGCCCTCCTCTGAACAAATCTTGCCAAGAAAATGGCATGATGGGTTCACCTTAGGGTTGCCATAAATTGGAAATGACTTGATGGTACATCACCACAAATGCTTATTAATACAGTAGAGTCTCACTTATTCAACACTCGCTTATCCAACGTTCTGGATTATCCAACGCATTTTTGTAGTCAATGCTTTCAATATATCGTGATATTTTAGTGCTAAATTCATAAATACAGTAAGTACTATATAGCATTACTGTGTACTGAACTACTTTTTCTGACAAATTTGTTGTCTAACATGATGTTTTGGTGCTTAATTTGTAAAATCATAACCTAATTTGATGTTTAATAGGCGTTTCCTTAATTCCTCCTTATTATCCAACATATTCGCTTATCCAACGTTCTGCCGGCCCGTTTACGTTGGATAAGTGAGACTCTACTGTACTGGTTTTCTTCGTTGTTACATTATTGTTGTTACTTTACCATATAATTTAATAAAAATGTGTTAAAAATAACAAATGCAAGATGGGAAGTCTAGACTCAAGGATGATCATCGGTCCTCTAAAATACCTGATACTTCAAACCAGCACAGTATAGTGGTTTCAGTGTTATAACAGGACTCTGGAAAAACATTTACACATTACACTTCTTAAAAAGTGGTGATGCTACTACATTCCCTTGCAAAATCAACATTTTAATGCCCTTGTTGTTCACACAATAAACATATTTCAAGCAATGTTCTGGCTTGTAAGACATTGCTTCCTAGTTTTGAATGCCAATGCTTTCTGTAGATTAGGACTTCAAAATTTGAATGTGAGGGCCTGGTGGTGTTCATCTCACTTTCAGGTAATATACTGACGTTCTCTTTACAAGTGCTGCATTACTCAAGGTCAGCTTATTCACTGGCTTTTTGATGGACATTCTGCTTGACCCCCTGGCTCAGAATGTCAAGGGAGAGCAGTTTACATTCTCTGAGAATGAGCTAAATGATGAGAATATCCAACCCAAGTTAGGAATTCACTTGACATCTTGAAAAAATAGCAGAAATAAATAATTTTTATGTTTTGTTTTATATCATTTAATATGCTTATCTTCCCAAATGAAAGCCAGTGTGGTGCAGTGGTTTGAACATTGGACTATGACTCTGCAAACCAGGGTTCAGTTCCCCTCTTGAAAATGTACCGGTTGACCTTGAACAAATCACATATGCCCAGAAAAACCCATTATGGATTCACTCTAGTGTCATTAAAAGCTGGAAACAGCTTGAAGACACGCAATAGCCACAAATTTTCCTAAACTTGACAAAGCACTCTGAAATAATGGTGCAAAATCTTACTTGGAATAAGAAAGACGTGTATGTATATACATCAGATGTTTGTATACCCACAAAAATGTCTGTCTGTCAGCTACTAGAACTGCAAGACTGGCCCTACAATTAAAGGAAGCAGAATAGCTTCTTCAAATGGCAGGTGCTAAGGGGCAAATACAAATAAGGAGAATTGCATCATGGTGTGTGTCATATGGCTTGCCCTATGGCTTTTAGATTAGCCTACTGGCATCTGGTATCATGGAAGATACTGCCGCATTACTAGTGCTGAAGGAAGTATCTTATCAGTGTATCGTACCTGGGTGTACATTATGTCTTTTGCCTTAGACCTCAAAATTATTGGCATTGTGACTTTTATATCAATGGAGTAGTGAACCTGCTCTGAATTTAAAATTAGCCCCAAGATCTGTTTCAGTTACTATTCTTCCTATTCTGTCTCAACCCAGTATAGTTAATGTGAAGAACAAAAATCTATTCGGTGTGGGAATCTTAGAGGAAAAGTAGGAATCTTGAGAGTTTGTTTTACAGTTAATGCGGTAATATTATTATGGGTAACATACATCCCAAAAGCATCTGAAACTTTCACTACATAAAGAAAAAAGGATGCATTAAGACAGGATTTCAAAAGCTCATAAGGAACAATATAGATTTCTAGGTAGATATTTCTTAAATAATGCACTAGCATCAAAAAGATCTGACTTTTGATAGAACTTCTTTAAACAGCTTTTATAACTTAGAAGATTGGAGAAATCTGGGTTTCTACATTTATTTCTTTATTTACATCAAAGTTACTAATCACCATTCTGCTGAAAAAGGAATTCAAAGTGGTTTACAATAAAATAAATGGAACACAACCCTAAAACAATGATTAAAAGTCAATCTAGAAGCCAACACAACTGAAGCAAGGAGACAGTATGGTGTAGTGGTATGAGCACTGAACTATACAATTGGAGACCAGGGTTCAAATCCCCGCCTGCTCATGGAAGCCCACTGGGTGACCTTGGGTAGTCAGTCACACTTTATTAGCCTCAGAAGAAGGCAATGGCAAACCTCTTTTGATAGGGTTGCTTTAGGGTTGCCAAAGATCAAAAGCAACTTGACAGGACAAAACAATAATAATTAACCACTGCAGAATGTACCAGAAAACTCTGAAACAAACTATGGGTAAAAGAATTAGGAAATAAAATATCAAAATGATGAAAAAGCTACTGAAAGCAAAGAAGCATTTATCAGCCAATGAAAGATATGTCTCAGACAGTTCCAGATGGAAAATTTACATCTACATTAGTCACCAGATGGTTCCTGAACGTATGGACTTAACACAGTGTTGAGACGTGAAGTGATGAAAAGGAGAAGAGCCTGAAATGTGCACACATGAAGATGTTGAATTCTACAACTTAATACTAATTCCTGAACATACTCCTTTTTTGCATACTAGCATGATCTAGAAAACCTATGGTATCTACAGGAAAAGTCATTCATGGACCTCATAACACCCTAGGACTCCATTTTGGGGCACTTGAATTTCCCCCACAAAGTCCCTAGAACTCATAATTAAAAAAATTGTGGTTCAAAATCTCAATGAAAACCCGGTCAAAAACTACCCAAGCCACAAACCATGGCAGTTTGATTCTCCTGTAGGTGTAGCTATAGAATTAATGCAATTTTACATCACTTTAACTCAACATTATAGGATCCTAGGAGTCTGGTGAGGCACGGGGATTCTTTAGCAGAGAAAGCTAAATATGTGATAAAATTACAGATCACATGATTCCATGACATTGAGCCATGGCAGGTAAAGTGGTGCCATGGCTCAATGGGAGTCCCCAAGGGGAGATGGAATGTGATATAAATAAAGTTGACTTGACTTGCCGAACTGCACTAATTCTGCAGTGCAGTTGCTCCCTTGGTCCCCACAACACAAATGCATCCATATTTTGATAATTACCACAAAGGTAAGTGTCATGGCATCTAATATGGCTGCTGGAGAGTTATGAGGAAATGGAATCCTCCCCGGCACCGAATTCTCCCATCCCAGTCTGAAGTAATTTTAAATTACAGGTATATGGGTAAAAGTGCTCCTGTAATATGCATGAACAAGGCTATGTGGGGTTTAAAAGATGATAAACATCTGGGATTCATGTTCATATCAAAAGGATTACCTAATAGATTTTCTATGCAATGCAGTTCATTCTCTTCAGATACATCCAGATTTGTGACTATAAAAAGAAACAGTATGGGCAGACTAACCATTCTGTCACACACCTTTGCTCTAGTTCGGCACACCTTTCAATGCTCTTCTGGCAGTTGTTATTGTACTGTACTATATTGAATTTGCTTTCTATTTATATAATGGAAATGTTTCAAGCTATATTAATTTTAGGGGTTATCGCTCAGAGCTTTTTCATTTAACTA
The DNA here is from genome assembly GCF_035594765.1 of Anolis carolinensis. Taxonomy (NCBI): domain Eukaryota; kingdom Metazoa; phylum Chordata; class Lepidosauria; order Squamata; family Anolidae; genus Anolis; species Anolis carolinensis. The sequence continues at coordinate 117,948,140 of NC_085841.1, read as the reverse complement.
CAAAAAGAGCTGTTTCACTGCTGCTTTAGTTAATCTGCAAACATGAAAACAACGCATTACCATTTCAAATCAGAACACACAAAGAATAGATATCTTCGAGGAAGACTGCATGGAAATTGAGTCCAAACAAGTAGGAGAAACCTATACATAACTTTTCTGTAGTAAAAGGAACAAATGATTGTTCAGGATGTTTTTATTCACACAGAAGTGAATGCCCTGTTCAGGACTACTATCCTATGCTTATCTGTGTGTGAATGATGCTAGTGGGCATATATAGAGTTATCATGTGAAACTGGATAATTATGGCAATTTTGTGACATCCAAAGGTCATCCTCGATTAGACTCAGGAGTTTGTACTTTTGCAACTTGAGAGACAATGCTGTTATAAGGAAATCAGCAAGAAGAATTCCAGGTATTTGCATGGTCATTTCTTGCATGTGCAACTGCATGATATTATTATACCTTCAGTCTTTTGCAGGTGATATGTGTAAAAAAAATGTTCTTTAAAAAATATAGCGACTTTGTTTAGAACAAGATTAGGCAACCTGTATATTGGGAAAAGGTATTTTCCTCCCTCCCTACTTCAACATCCATGTCGCAATCCAATTTGTAACACATGCACACTCTGCTTTTTAAAACATGTATTAAACGATTATAGGAGAACTAATCCCATGATCCCCATTGTCTCTCTGGTTTCATATTTACAATCAATTGTTGATAAGCACACACTTCATCCTAGGAGCAGTCGTTGGCACAGTCCAGTTCCTGGCACACTTATTCATGATGGTACACAATAAGTGGAAGCTATCAACTGCCTCCCTTGGCACTCCTATTTTCAGTCCATGGGGTTTTTTTCTTTTTAAAATTGAGAACTTTTGTTATATTTGCATAGCAATTTACATAAATGTATGCTGACATCGGGATTGCCTACACTAAGCAAAAGAATGGACTCACCTCGAATCTATCACTGACTGTTTCCAATAATGCACAATGACTTCCACTGAGTAGCCCAGATTTTTTAGCTTTCACATGATTTTGCCCCACTCCGGATTTTTTAGGAAGTTGGAGGTATTCTGTGGCTACACATAGTTTGAACAGCTAGATTGGGCCCATTTCAGCCTAATCACTTAACCAGATAGACACTGCTGCAATCATCCTTTCTCTGAGCTGATCAGTAGAGAGGAAGCAGATGACCCATCCCTGTGTTAATCGGCTCTTCCTTCTTACTGGTAGCATGGTCACCCTGTTTTGGCACCAGCAAACATGATTGTGATGGGCAGACACTCACAAGGAGCTCCATGGCTGGTGGAGAACAACACTGAAGACAAGATGACCTTCCAGCAGGACCAGTTGGTCCTGAAGCAGCTGGATGCTGTATACCGAAGCAGTTTGTTTGTGATGGATATAAGGTAGCTCCTGGGCAGATCTACACTGAAATAAACTGACATGACTCTAGCCCAGATGTTCTCAACCTGTGGGTCCCTAGATGTTTTGGCCTTCAACTCCCAGAAATCCTAATAGCTGGTAAACTGGCTGAGATTTCTGGGAGTTGTAGGCCAAAACACCTGGGGACCCCCAGGTTGAGAGCCACTGATCTAGTCAAAGCTTGGAAATATCATTCCTGGGGCATTCAGATATTTCAACTGCTCAAGCTTCTAATGTTCTATCCTGTCAGCCCACAAAGCTCCATGGTGCAGGTAGGTGCCTCATTACCTTCTCATACCATGGAGAAATACCATGGTTGCCACCAGTTTTTAAATGACAATCGGGTTAGTGATTGGGCTCCAATGACAGCAACCAAATATGTGTAGCAATGGCAGTAGGGCAATATGCCTATCCCAACTGAGAATTCGCTCAACATTGATTTAAAGTATGGGCAAATGTATAATTGCCTTTCAAGGTATTTCTCTTCTCTTCATACTTTTATCATGCTGCCCTGATTTGTGATATACAGTTTCTTTTTATAGCACCTGCAACACCACCCAAAAAGCCATACATCGATGGTATTAATATTTAAATTGATGAGTCTATTTTGTGGATTTTAAAACTTTTTCTTTAGATTATTAGACCTACAGTGAACATGGGAGGTAATATTTATCCAGTAAGTGTAATTTTAGTTGGACAGTAGGAATAAATAAATTACCATACTAGAGACAGAAGATAAAATGTGTAGACATTTTTTATGCAAAAGAGAGGTATAATTTTCACATGTTTTCTCCCAATCTGCTTTTGTGCAGGCAAAACAGCCTGTCAAATAGATTATCTGTTCCTCCTTTGAGTATCATTGAAAGCCAATTAGCCCTTTTATTGGAAAGTCATGTTTGTTGTGGGTCTACAAATTGATGTTTTGTGCAAATAATAAAATAAAACACAAAGAAAAATATATATCAGCAACACACAGCAGACATACATCACAAGCTTTTATCCTAGAGCTGTATATATTGAACTTCATAGTTTCACACTGATGTGACATTGGGGGCTGTCCGGTGGTGGTTGGAGTGCGAGTGATGGGCAGGCCCGGTTCTTCATTGACGCCGCTGAAGCCGCGGCTTCGGGTGCAGCCCTTCCTGGGCGTGCCTGAAGTGGCGGCGGCGGCAGCGGCAGCGACCATTGGGTCGCTCGCCGAGAAACCAGGAAGTATTTTGTATTCTTGCGATATTTCGTGAGATCTCGCGAAATATCTGCGAGATCTTGCGGAAATCTCACGAGATCTCGTGGAAATCTTGCGAGATCTCACGAGAATACAAGCTACTTCCTGGTTCCACGGCGAGCAACCCAACGGTCGCCCCCGTCACCACCGCCGGTAAGTTTGGGGTGGGGGGCGTAATTTCGGGGGAGGGGCGTGCGGCCCTAGGTTGGCTTACAACCTGAAAAAATCTAGGGCCGCTCCTGGCGATGGGTGTGTTGTTTTTGTGATGTGTGCTGGGGAAAGCATGTAATTTTGTTGTACAATGACAATAAAGTTATTCTAGTCTATTCTACAATTAGGCAGAATTAAATTATTGCCTTAAGTAGCATATGCTGAGGAACAGAAGTCTCGTCTTTGCAGATACTTTTGTCACATCTCCAGCTCTTCCATTCTGGTACAGCAGATAACTAATTGTATCAGCAGCCTCCACTTTAGGACTTCAGATATGTTTTGGGCTTCTGTCACTAGACTGTGTGCCCACTGGCTATGTTAGTTGGGGTTTGTGGGAATTCAAAATTCAGGAGAGCAAAGATTGATAAATGGTCTATGCCAGTGATCCCCAAACTCTAGTTCTCCAGGTATTTTGAACTCCAGCCTGCTGAAGCCTCAGTTTCTTTGGCTAATGATCAGGGATTCTGGCAGCTGAAGTCCAAAAAATCTAGAAGGTCACAGTTTGGGAAACATTGCTGTATGCAATAAAGCTGTTCTGTTTCCTCTTACATGACCCTGACACATGGCTGATACCGGAGAGAAACTCCCTCCTGGCCACACAGAAGACTGGACAACTTGGAAGGTGCTGAACAGACTGTGCTCTGGGACCACTAGATGCAGAGTTAATCTTAAGAAATGGGGCTACAAAGTGGAGTCCATGACATGTGAGTGTGGAGAAAAGCAAACCACAGATCACTTACTACAATTCAGCCTGAGCCCTGCCACATGCACAATGGAGGACCTTCTCACAGCGACACCAGAGGCACTCCAAAAGTGGCTAGCTTCTGGTCAAACAAAATCTAGTATAATGTCAAGTTTTTAACTTTGTGTTTTTAAAAATAACTGTACCCTCAATTCACTTCTGACACGATAAATAAATAACCCTGACACAACCCTTCAGGAGTGGTGGAAAGCACTATTCTGTCATCAACACAGAAATAAGATTCCAATGCCAACTCTAGAATGCCGAGGAGATGGCTACTTTGCCTCCGATAGCAAATTGTCACTGGTTTTCCATATCTACAATCCACTTCCCCTCTTGCTTGCTTCCCATCCCTATTACATATTGATTTCACTAAATCAATTACTCCCCTTTATCTGTGGATAATACTGAACCCTATTGAAAGGAATGACTTGCATTGGAAGTTGTCATAAAATTGCCTTGGAGGAATTAGAATATTTCTAGAAAAAGAAACTTCAACTTTGATTTACAGTGAACCTATACTTATAGTTTTTCACTTGGGGGTGGCACCGGAGCCCCCGATGGCACAGTGGGTTAAACCCTTGTGCTGGCAGGACTGATGACTTGAAGGTTGGGTTACTGACCTGAAGGATGCTGGTTCAAATCCATCCCACGGACAATGCGGATGAGCTCCCTCTATCAGTTCCAGCTCCATGTAGGGACATGAGAAAAGCTTCCCACAAGGATGGTAAAAACATCGAAAAAACATCCGGGCATCCTCTGGGCAACATTCTTGCAGACAGCCAATTCTCGCACACCAGAAGCGACTTACAGTTTCTCAGGTCTCTCCTGACATGAAAAAAAAATATGTGGAGCTTCCAGTATAATTAGAAGGCTAAAATGCAATGGACAGATCTTCTGGTTTTGCCCATTTATTTATTTATTTATTTATTTTTGACTTACCTTCCAGGAACAATGCACCAGTGAGCTGAAAGAAAGTAAAGGCATTTGTCTATTAACAGATTAGGGCAAGGGGATAAAAAGAATGAAACACTTTTTACAAATTTTTAATCACTTGGAAATCAGGTAGAAAGGTTAAGGTTTACAAAGAAGATGGAGCAGGCTCTTACAGAAGTTGCCAGTTTATTGTATTCCCCAGTGCTTAATTTTACTCAAGTTGGAGCTATTGTCCAATTACAAATTTAATATAGCTCTAGTGCAAATGTCAATAGCAAGGCTATGCACATAGCCATGCACATTTATTCCTTCCATTCTCTCTCCATGGGAAAAAACAAAGAAACACTCCGCAGTTTCACCTCAGGCAGCTGTTGGCACTCTTTGGCAGAACATGTGTATGTGTGACTGTGTTTTCTCTCACCCCCTTTTCTTACCCTACAATACTCATGTATCCTTAATATGGCTGTTATTAGATGTTGGCTCTTCCAAAAATACTCACTGGCCTTAAAAGGACGCCTCTGCTCTCCATGTGAAGGGAACTCCTGCGTGAAATCTTCCAATAGTTGTGAGTTTCAAAACAACTTCTGTAAAACTCGTGCCATTTCATGTGCTAATACTTCATGTTATGTCTGAGCAACAGCAAAGGGGTTTTTTTGGAAAAAAAAATAACTCTGTCCAGTTAGTTTGCTCCCATTTAATGAGAGGGAGAGACAGAAAGAGGAAGAGGTTTAGGATTCATGAATTATCCTGACATTCTCTGACCAGTTGCTGACCAAAGTCCACTCATTACATATATGTGCTACATAATGGAGGAAACTGTTCCCTTTGAGAATTTTATTTGTTTAAAACCAGGTGGGAATTGTGTGGAACTACTAATGGTACTGAAGTTTAACTCCCAACAACTCAAGCCAGCATTATTAGAAATTCTGGGAGCACCTTGAAAGCCCAACAATTTCTGCTCCTAATTTAAAATAGAGTCTTTCTCCTTTATTTGAATTCTATCAGACTTTGTAATGTAATCTAACAAGCAGAAAGGAGGGAACAGGTAATTTACCTGCAAAAGGTTTAACAGAACAAAATCTCTGAAAAGTATTTCCTTTGGGCAAGAAGACACACACAATTTCAAAGCAAGTTACACTCCAGTGTGGCACAACTTTTCCCCTATTAACATCAGCATCCTACATTTTATTTCTACTTTTAAAAATAAATTCTTCTAGTCCTAGATTCATATTCACCTTATAGCTTACATTTTATTTCCCTGTTTTGAAATACATTGCAGTAAGGAATTGAATTGTCTCAGAATGGCATCCTATTGAATTAAAATATGTAATTTATATTTAGTTTAAAGACCTACTTAACTTAAAGGTAGATGTATCTGAGTAAAGCGTTCAAGAGACCATACTGGAGACAAGGAAATGTGGAATTAGCCCTTGCCAGAGAACTTCATCTAAAATTTGAAATTACTTACAAGACATCTAAAATCCACAGTAAGCAGCTACTCTTCCTCTGTGAGCATCCACCTATCTATACACCTGTCTACTCTTTATCTGGCTTTTTCTCATCTCCTTTCCACCTGTGAGCATCCAGTTTGGTTCTCAAGAAAATATAATAGAGCTTACATTGCACTGACAACTCTGTAATGATTGCCATGACTTTGCATTGTGTGCTGGTATGCTTATAGCTCTGTAAAAAAGAAGGAAAGGAAAGAGAAAAAAGACCTTTGCTCTCTGCAAGACCACAGATTATGGAATTGTAATTCACCTAGGAAACCTTTGATAACAGGAAGCCACCCCCCCACCCCCCCACCCCACCCCCTAACAAGATTAGCAGGACCTCATAGAGAATTATAATATATATATATATATATATATATATATATATATATATATATATATTAGCCTCAGCTATTGAGGATACCAATTGACTTCTTCAGTCCTTGCCTCTGGAGAAACTGATTGATATCCACAAGTGTGCAAGCTAAAATATAAATCAGTCTCAAATGGCTGCTAAATGCCTGTTTTCTCCCACTTCTTCCTAATTTTTCATATTCAAAGGGAAGTTGCCCCATCTCCTCCTTCCTTTTCAGCCTCACCCAAGGATATTCCAAGGGGAGCGGGAGGAGACTGGCTTAGCATGATGCTATCTGTGAGTGTTTCCTGCCCATATTTTATTCCTGGAGCTCCTGGTGTCGCAATGGATTAAACCCTTGTACCAGCAGGACTTCTGACTGACAGGTGGGAGGTTTGAATCTGGGGAAAGCGGGTGACCTCCCTTTGTCAGCTCCAGTTCCCCATTCGGGGACATGAGAGAAATCTCCTACAAGGATGGTGGTAAAACATCAAACATCTGGGTGTCCCCTTGACAATGTCCTTGCAGACAGCCAATTTTCTCACACCAGAAGTGACTTGCAGTTTTTCAAGTCGCTCCTGACATGAAAAAAAGCCAATCTGTTTCCCCTTTCAGACACCTCAATTAAGGAGGGGAGGGGAAGCCACTATTGCACCCCCTTTAATTTGTGCATTGGGAGTGGAGTGCCTCCTATAGGACACCAATGATACAATGTAAGAACTAGAAAGTTATGAAGGGGAGACTGAAATTCCTAAGGAAGTTATGAAAGCCTAACCTAAAATTGCACGTTTGTAATTGGTTCATATTCATGATTCCGATGTAGTCACTGTTTTCGGGAATATGTCGAGTTGGTGAAAGTTCCCCAATCATTAGCTTCTGCCAGTGACAGGGGTCTGTTCCCCAGTTGAACTGACGTTCCCTACTGTGAGCAATCTTCAGTACAAAGGGAATTGTGACAGGGACCCAGCTTCTGGATGTTAAATTGGAGATTATTTGTACGAGAGGGTGGAAACATTGGTAAACTGCATCCTGAACGATGATAAACTCCTGGAGGAGAGATCCTAGTTGCTCAAAGTAGCTGCTACCTGGTAAGTGAAGATGAGTGGGTGTGGGGTCAAGCTGGGAGGCACTACTTATCTATGTAACTAATGTGACTAAGTAGTCAAGTAGGTGTTATAGAATCGTGGCCATCATCTGAAATGCTGTTCTGAAAAAGGAAGAAAATAAAGGAACCCTCACCATAAAAAACATGACTTAATGCTTACAGTACCATGTATGAATGTATGCATGTAAATCTCCAAATATTTGTAACACCCCCACAAGTGATATATGCTGCTGGCATGATCAATCTGTAGTTGATGCACTACTATTAACCAACTGGATTCCAAAAGCTCTGTTAATAGTTGCTCATAGGTACAATTCTAAAAACAGAACATCCCTATTGATATTTGAGGGGGGAAGATGCAGTGTTGTTACCAGTAGTTCTACTCCTGTGTTAGCATGCACCTTAATTATGGGAGACTGAATAGAAAGGTGTCATTAAGAGAAAGCATCATGGCTAAACAGTCAATTATGACAATAATGACTCGCTGCTGCCTTTTTGTCTCTTGAACTAAACTGGTCCTTACTGACTTAAACAGGCTTTACACTTCATTTCATACCCACGTATCCACACAGAAAGCACGCCAATGAAGCTTTTGTTTGAACAAGTGCCATTTATGCCTGGGTAACAGCAAACATTTCTCCAGATGCACTTGAATTTTGTGTGCACCCTGGAACTAGAAATATATTGTCCCCCCATTTGCTGCACAGTAATTGCATAAAAGCAAACCACAAATAATTTGGTGGCTGGTCCTGTTATTAAAATATCCTGGCACTTCATAATGGAAACTTATGTGGACAGGTGAAAGGAACAAGGAATTATGTCATTCATCATGAGAAAAAAGTGACAAGAGAACAGACAACTGAAAAACTAGAAGTTGTTTCTCTAATTCTATGTCCTCTTGGACCATTGGGCATACTACTGTGATAGCATATAAACCTGAAGATAGGAGATGTTAGGACTCTGCCTTCATTTCTCTAGAATAATTCATTTGAAGATTAGTAAACCAGAAGAGTATTTAAATGATGGAGGACAATAGAAGGACTCTAGCAGATTTGATGTTATGACTGAGAGAAGGAAGCTGGGTCATAGAGCAAATACGTAGGAAAGGTTGTAAGCTTAGGAAAAACAAAAGAAATGCAAAGAAAATGCAGTTGTGCTGTGGACAAGAAAGGATTATACCGGATGTAGCAGTGGGAAAAAGAGAAATCTAACCTTTTGTTTGGAAAATGAATATAAAACTGATAGTTGGGTGTTGCCCCCACAAACCAATATGATGCTGAAAGAGTTCTGAAGACAGTTGAATGTTTTTACAGCATCAGGTGTTAAAATCCTCCACTCAAGTACACATCCAAGTTAAAACGCCTAGTGTAGCAAGAAACCAAAGACCCAAAGACAGGAGGGGAGTTCTCAACCCATTATCCATCTTCTCCATAGACAACTTTCTTACATTGTGACTGAGGGCCCTCAGCCACACAGCCATATAACCCAGAATATCAAGGCAGAAAATCCCACAATATCTGCTTTGAACTGGGTTATCTGAGTTCACACTGCCATATATTTATTTCTTTAGGACATTTATACCCTGCCTTTCTCAACCCTGGAGGCTTGAGTTATATTCCAGTGCAAAGTCAATAATGCCGGATTTTATTCAACTCTGTAGAAGGGGCCTGAGTAACACATTTTTAACCCAACTCAGCAAAAATATTATGCTGCCATCCAGCCATTTCCTTGTCATGGTTAAAAATAAAAACAGAATGAGCAGCAGGAAAACACAAGGAGATTGCAACTACATGACACTGATAGACAGCTTATCTCACATGGCATCATAAAACTGTGTGGCACAAAACAAAATATAAGCAATTTAAGTGCTTATCTCCAAGAAGTTATACAATGGGGCCTTGGCATCTACCACGGTCTGATTCCAGGGCCCCCACCCCACGCAGCACCACCTGTGAACACCAAAATCTGTGGATGCTCAAGTCCTATTATATATAATGGTGTAGTAAAACAATGTCCCTTATATGAAATTGAAGAATCAAGGTTTACTTTTATTTGTTTGTTTAAATTTTAAGGCATGCATGCAGGAATCCATAGATATAGACTCTGTGGATATGGAGGGCCAACTGTAGTCTACAATTTAACACAATAGATTATGAGGAATGGCTTATTTGAATATGGAAAAAAACTAGTTGCTGATCATCTGTAGGGCTTCATAGACATTGACAGAGAAGATATTGGAAATGTAAAAGGCAGTATTGAATCCCCCTGCTGGAGATAAAACCAGAGTAATCAAACAGACAAAGCAAAGGCTGAACAACAAGCACTATCCCCACACACCTCACCCCATCTCCACACATACACTTTTTAGCAGATAATCAGTTTTCTGTTTTTAAAAAATGTATAAAGGAAGCTTTCCAATTATATTATGTTGAATATCTTCTTGTATGACACTGAATATTGTCCATTCTCTATTCCTTTTTACTAATCTATACCTTTTCTCTATTAGATCATGTATTTGAACTAGTATTGTAAATAACGAGAGAACAGAATATAGGTTAGAGTAATACAGGAAGAGTATGTATGTGGAAAAGCAAATCAAACAGTAAGTCTGCAAATATGCCAACATGCAATGCATATTTTTGCATTACTTTGCATGAGTACAGACGTGCAAAGATTGCTAGCTCACAGAAGAGACCTGTAGGATATCCTTAATGTGGGCTTTGAAATTGAGACTTTTGTGTAGGCATGAAGCATGGTCTGAAGGAATCAGAAACTGTCCCAAAACAAAGAAGAGTTGGGTTTAACTGTACCTGGCTGGGAGAATGCCTGAAAGCCCTAAATCTATTTTGTAGGGTTTTTAGATCCCTGAGTGTCATTGGCAAAATTGTGCTTGCAACTGACTTCTGACTCAAAGGTGAACATCTCATGGGGTTTTCTGGGGCTACAAATGTATGATTCACCCAATATCACCCCCTGTGGATTTCCATGGCCAGGGAAATCCACAGAGTCGTAGTCCAGTGGCAGCACTCAAACCACAACACCACACTGACAATGAAGTGGTTTATTTTTCTGTTTAATTCCATCAGAAAATTTTAAAGGGGGATTGTAGCTGAGAAAGAAAAATAAACTCCTTCTACACAGTGTAATAGTTACTTCCCTAAAAAAAATCCCAGCCTCCATAACAATGAAATTTAAAACTACCTGAGATCATGATTAAATACTAAACAAATCCCATGGCTTCTTGTAAATTTACTTCTTAGGCACATCTTAAATTCTTGGAAGTGTCTTCTAGGGCCAGGCTGTAATGATCTCACAGTGACAAGAACACTGTAACAGGGTGAAAAGAGGGATCCGCAGCAACTTCACCTGGAATTTATCAATGCTACTGCTTGGATTATCCAAACAGAATTGTTTTGGAGGGACATGTGCAAGCTTTCTACTTTGACAAATGCTGCCAAAAGCATTTATTGTCAAAGAGTTTGGTTTAAAAAAACAACACTATTCTGACTATGTTTCCCACCTATGTACACTTTTCTTTCAAAAGGTTTTGCTATACCAATGCCAAAATGTTTTCAGGCAATAAAACAATAATTGAGAAGGAATCTCTTCATTCTGCATGGGAGATATTTTATCTGGGCATCTTTGTACAGAAGAAACTCTAGAGACTACATAAGAGTAATACATTTGCAAGCAAGTACGTACATGCTAGGGTATTAATTTGAGTTATTTAAATACAGACCCATTAGAGAGCTTTCAGGAAGAAATATAATACATCCCTTAAGACTGTCCATGCTTAACAAAAGACAGCATACCATGCCCAGGAAAAGACTCGTTGCATGAAAATCAGCATAACTGCAAGCACACATGTTCCTAGTACAGTATTAATTGACTTCATTAACATTCATTACTTTATAGATGGAGCAAAAGGTGTTTAGCTGATGAAGGCAGTAAAATGAGAAGGTAGGCAGGTAGCATCCACAATGCTCTGAATATCATGCAACATGGACCTGGCCTCCCGAGGAAATAACATAATGCTCTCAGATGCAATATGAAACTTCAGTAGATTTCCTTTGAAGACAAGCTTCCAGGGAGTCCATTTCAGCTTCTGTATTTTGGGGACTGATATGCAAAGCAGTAAGAAATGTATCATGAGAACATGAGGGGAATTCACGGGAATTGTTGAAGAGCCCAGAATTTGTGGAAGTTTGGTTTTGGGTATACAACTTCAGGAATCTCCCAGCCACCACTAGGGGATTCTGAGTTTTATAGTCTCCAAAAGTTACCTTTCTGCACACTAGCTTTATAAATACTGTACTTTAAACATGCAGGATTGAGGCAAGGGGTGCATAAATAGCATGGGCTGGATCCAGATATGACTATGCTTCCAGCCAACCCACTGAAATCAAGGAGATATGTTAGTTATGATGACTGAAGTCCCATTAATTCCAGTTGTTTTAATCTAAGCACAACTAAAAGAGTCATCCTATTGCTTGGTGTGTCCCAGAGCCTTCCATGTCTGTGATATGGTAAATCCACTCTAGGTTTAAATTAACATTCATCACAGATTCTGTGGACATGGAAGTGACCAGCTGCTGCTGGAAGAGCTTTCCAAGGTAGGTTCTCCGCACACTCCTAGGATGCATAATATTGTTGTATTAATCAGTTTGACACCACTTTAACTGCTATGGCCCAATGCCATAGAATCATGGGAACTGAAGTTTTACAGGCTCATTCATATTTTTTGCCAAGAAATGCTGTACCTTATCAAATCACAACTCCCAGGATTTCATAACACTGGACAATGGCAGTAAAGGTAGTGTCAAACTGCATTAATTTTGCAGTGTATCACTCCTTTCTTGGCAAATTGGTAGATACAGTTTAATCCCAGTTTTAGTCCTAGTCTCAGACCCAATCTTAATCCCTCTTTCATTATTATTTCATTCCATTTAGAAATGTATTTGATATCACCATTTTCTTTGACTTTTGTTTGTTATCCTTTCAATCACACGCCTGAGCATTTTGGCACCATCATTTTGACAGCATCATTGGTATCGCTTGTACTTGCCAGTGGGAATGATTTAAAACCAATAAATACAGTAATTATTGTCAGCAAGTATAATGAGATCGGGGAATGTGTGTGATCAGCAGTAGCAGCAAGTATATCAGTTGCTGTCATTTCAATGTGTAAGTTGTTCTCTTGACATTTTGTTTTGCTGTTTTCTATCTTGGCAAATAAAAATTGATAATTCTTTGACACCCCACTCAAAAAAGTCATAGAAAGGTAACAAGCAGCACAAGTAATTCCATTAGTTACTTGTTTTTATTACTGTGATGAGTTGGTGGCAATACATTACTTTTCAAACACTGTGGAATGTAACATAAGAACTGCTTCTAAAATTATTCCTTTAAACCTATCCAAGCTTTTCATTGTTTTATAGAGGAGTGTCTTGGTAAATGGACAGAAGAGGTTGGTTTATCAGTTTCTCTCTGCTGGAATGAAAATCCCTTTGTATTACACACCTATTAAATACACAAAAGTTCTGTCATGCTTTGCATAATCACCCTAGCAAGACAAAAAGCAATACAGATTATTATACACTGGAAACCTTTTCATTTAATTGAAACCTGGCAATCCTAAAATGTTGGGAAAGACAAATCCCCAAATCATTATTTAGAAAAACAAATAAACATGCCAAATGCCAATATGAACACTTGTTTGATTAGCTTATCTTGGCAAATGCAAGTGTCCCGTCAGCTGGTACATGGAACCTGCCCATGTAATATCAGTCGTAACTACTGAAACTTAGGAAGGCTGCTTCAAATATACGATCAACATCATCCATAATTCCTTAGCCTGCCTCGGGTTCACCCTTAGTATCCCTGGTGACCTCATGTTCATCATTCTCAGGTGTATTCATACTTCCCGAGGTTACAGCAAGGAGAAGCTAAAACCGCAAGTTGCCTTCTCTCCTTCCCAGAAATCATTTTTAATGAGCACATTTGCTCTGTTCAGGGCAATCCTTGCATGTTTGCTTTGCTAAGAGCGAGAACACCTGGGAGTCTTCACGGAGGCTATGTGCTGAAAGCACACCAAAAATAGGGCTGCAAAGGAACCCATGATAAATTGTTAGCCTTTGTGAGTCACAGTAGAAACATGAACTGGTGGCACTCAGTGATCTTGCTCACATCTTTAGGGATGAGAAAGTGCAGCAGCAGACCTACATCTGTCATATACCCCATCACTGGTTGCAAACATCTGCAAAATTGCAACAAAATGCACCTCTAATTTACTCAGATCCAGACTGTGAGGAAGGACATATTGTAAAAACAGGGTCAAAAACAACAATGAAAAACACAACGTTTCAAAGACATCCTAGTCTGCTTTCAAGTTCAGTACCAATACTTCTGATCAGACATGGTAGGATGGACATGAAGACACCTCAAACTTTTTATACGGATGCATCTAAGCTCAGGATTGACTTGCCAGCTTCCTAGGTCATTCTCAAGATAGGGATCATATAGCCTTCCAATCTTGTTTCATCACAACTCCGAGATTCCCTCACTTTTCATTATATTGGCTAGAGATAATGAGACTTGCAGTCTAGTCTCATCTGACTTCTACACAAGTCACAATCCTGCTATAGGGTTTGAGACACAATTCTCTCTCCACCTTACATGCATGCATATCTGGAAAAGCCACAAATTGAAACTAGGATCTTTGACATGTAACACTGTGTACTGAACCAATGAGCTAAAGCCCTGCCCCAAATAGTGGTGCATTGGAAACACAAGAAGCATTGTCTGGACACTGTGAAATCTGGTACCATCAATGGAGAAAGTCCATGTTTGCCACTAGAATCTACACCCCAGACTAACTTTTGGTTTCTTGGTGAGCACACTTGTATATTGAATGCATCATCCTTGCATTTGTTACATGATGTTTTTTCTTCGTGTACTCTGTGAATGCACACTAATGGAGAAGGCTGCGCCTGCGCAGGCTCCAACGGATACTCTTCCAAGCTAAAGTTTGAAATTTGGCGGTAACCCCGCCCCTCTTCCCGGAGGGTATAAAGGGCGCCCTCCGCGCCCGCTCTCCAGTTCCTTTTTTTCCGCCGCAAAGCTCACTTCGGACTCTTCGTTCTTATGTCAACCACGCGTTTTAAACGGTGCACTCAGTGTGCCGCTAAGATTCCAGATTCCGAAGGCCACGCTAAGTGCCTTTTCTGCCTTGGCGAAAGCCACGTCGTCGGTACCTGCCGTTTTTGCCTGGCCTTTACAGCTCAGGCCAGAAGAAATAGAGCTGCGAGACTCCGTGCAGCTCTTTACAAAAAAAACTCTTGCTCCTGAGGCTTCCACTTCCACCTCGGCCTCGATGGCGTCCAGGCCTGCTCCGTCGGTATCATCTAAAACCTCGAAAACCTCAAGACCGCGACCGACCAAACCGCCCTGCACGGTGACCACCGCTACGGTATCCACCCGGTCGGGCAAGATGGGCCCTTCATCAACTTCGAGTTCGGTGGCTTCGGCCATTTCCACTCGATCCCGCCTGGCTTCGCCGCCATCTTCTTCCGCCATGAAGATTGCCTTCAAGAGGGCTCAGGAGGAATCCAGACGGGCTCAATCTGACTCGGCAGCTGTGTGCCCGATTCCCCCGATGCCGGGAAAATCGCTGAGGGTCGCGTCGAAACAACCCCCAGCAAAGAAACGAATGATCCAGAGGTCGTCCTCCTCAGCGTCTTCGAAGAAGGATGTCCCCTCCTCTGGGCCTTCCTCTAGGAGATCCTCTCCTATCCAACCAGCACAACGCCTCCGCTCCTCTTCCTCTCCTCATGGTCAGTCCTCGGATGCGGACGCTCAAGCCTCCCCCGACTGGTCGGTCAGGACAGTTATTAAGGCTCCCCAGCTGGCACCATCTCGTCTTCCGGCTCGACAAGAACTCTTTCCCCCGGCTCAAACACCTGAGAGGGGTAGACAGATGACGCGCTTAGCCCGCGCCGCCCAGGCCTCCGCGTCCAAGGGCGTTCCTCCACAGCCGGCTCTCCCTGCTCCTGAGGCAATACCTCATCAGGACTCTGTGCTTGTTTCTCCTCCCCGGTCCCCTCAAGGGCCCGAGGAGGATGACCCCGATATCAAACGGCCCGAGTCGATACTCTCCGCCTCCGTTGTCTCTCTCGGTCTCGACCTCTCCCCGCCTCACGATGCCTACGAGGTCGACCCACCTTCCCCGACGGATAATATTCGGGCTTTCTCCGACCAGATGGTCAGAATGGCAGACGCTCTGGGGATGGAAATTAAACAAACTTCAAAGGCCGTTACCGACCCCGTTTTCAAGAGGGTTCAAGCCCAAGCCCCGCCAGCCACCTTGCTGCCTTTTCTTCCATACCTCCTGGACGTCATCCAGGCATCTTGGAAGACTCCATCTTTGATACCTCCAACCTCTAAGAAAATAGAGGCCTGGTACCGAACCGATGACGAAGCCTTGGAATGGCTCAAGCATCACCCTGACCCAAACTCCATGGTGGTAAAGGCCTCCCAATCGTCGGGTCGACACTCCAACTCCCCTGCCGACAGAGAGGGCAAACGCTTCGATGCGGTAGGCCGCAAGCTGTACTCCGGTGCTCTCCTCCTTTGCCGTATGGCAAACTACGGGGCCTGCATGGGCGCTTATCAACAGATCCTCTGGGAGAAAGCCCAACCCTTCTTCGCCAAGCTTTCTGACGAAGACCGGTCAGTCCTTTCGACCCTCCAACAGGAGGCGGACTCTCTCGCACACCACCAAATTCAAATGGCTAAGCATACCGGTGATACCGCCGGAAAAATGATTGCCCACGCGGTCGCGATCAGACGGCATGCATGGCTTCGGTCCTCAGGACTCTCTTCTTCCTCTCGACAAGTGATCGAAGACCTTCCTTTTGACACCCAGGGCCTTTTCAATTCTGGCACTGATGACAAACTTAAGTCCAATCACGACTTCAAGATTCTCGCAACAAAGTGCGGGACCGATCAACCTCAGGCTCAGCGGACCCGATGGTTCCCGCAACGGTACCGTCGCTACCCTCAGCCTTTTCGTCACCAGCCGTTTCGACGCTCGTCGAGCTCGAGTCACCACAGTCATCAGCAACAACCTCGCCGCCAGCACCAGGTCCCGAAAGGTCGGGGCAAAGGTCCTGCAGCTATGCCACAACCCCAACGACGGGCCTGACGCCCACTCTCTCGGGGATCTTTCTATCTCCACTACTACTGCCACTACCATGCCGTTCCTAGGCCCCGACCAGATCCTTCCTCTCTGTTCTTTTCTCGACCGCCTAGCTCCTTTCTACCGCGAATAGGAGTCTATCACCTCAGATGCCTGGGTTCTTCGCATTGTCAGAGACGGCTATGCCTTGGAATTCGAAACTTTGCCACCCACGGGTCACATCCTCCACACCGACCCTTCACCGGAAATATGCGCCGAGATCGACTCCCTTCTGGCGAAGGGCGCAATCCAGCCTTCTCCTTCCGAGCAGGACACTCGAGGTTTCTTCTCGAGATACTTTACGGTTCCCAAGCGGGGCGGAGGTCTTCGGCCTATCCTCGACCTACGGGCTCTAAACCTCTTCATTCTGCCTTCAAAATTTCGAATGGTTTCAGTGGCCTCCATCCTCCCGATGCTCCGACACGGAGACTACTTCGCCTCTATAGACTTACGCGACGCGTATTTCCACGTCTCGGTGCGTCGATCCCACAGACGCTTCCTTTCCTTCAAGCTCCTGGGACACTCTTACCAGTTCACAGTTCTCCCTTTCGGCCTCGTCACGGCCCCAAGGGTCTTTACAAAGGTGGTTGCCGTGGTGGCAGCGCACCTCAGGAAACAGAGCATTATGGTCTTTCCTTATCTGGACGATTGGATGATTGTCGCGTCCGACCCCTCATCCCTTCAAAACCACGTCTCACAGACTCTTTCTCTCCTGCAATGGCTGGGCCTTCAGTTGAATGTCTCAAAGTCTCAACTCCTCCCAACCACAGAGATCCACTTCATTGGAGCTCTCTTCAACTCCATCACGGAAACCGCCTCCCTACCGAAGGACAGGTTCCTAGCCCTTCAACAGCACCTTTCTCTCCTCCTCCGCAACCGCAGGATCCGAGCCCACGCGGTCCAAGTTCTTCTGGGTCACATGGCCTCCACGGTCATGGTTACCCCTTTCGCCAGATTACGTCTCAGACCTCTCCAAAGATGGTTTATAGACTCTTTCAAACCCCATCGGCATCCGAGCTCAATGTTTCTCACGGTACCGAACCACGTTCGCCTCTCCCTTCGTTGGTGGCAGGACCCAGCAAACGTTTGTGTGGGACTTCCCTTCCATCCCTCCCTACCGTCAGTCACCATCACGACCGACGCCTCCAATTTTGCGTGGGGAGCCCACATGTCGTACCTCACCGTCAGGGACCTTTGGTCCACCCAAGAAAGGTCTCACCACATAAGCTTTCTAGAACTGTTATCAATCTTCAAAGCCCTCCAGGCGTTTGCTCGCTTTCTTCCCCACAAGTCTGTTCTAATCCAAACGGACAACGTAGTAGCCATGTACTACATCAACAAACAAGGGGCTACGGGCTCAAGAAAACTCATGGCTCTCTCGATGGACATTTGGCTATGGTGCATAGCGAGACACATAACTCTGTCGGCAGTTCACCTTCCGGGGGCTCAAAACACTCTAGCAGACTCTCTAAGCAGAATAACGACCTCCCCCCACGAGTGGCGTCTCGATCCCGAGATCCTGAAATCCGTCTTCGACGATTGGGGCTGGCCAGCTCTGGACCTTTTTGCCTCCCCCTCGAACGCTCAACTTCCTTGCTTCGGAGCGAGACTACCTCCAAACTCGACTCCGGGCTGTCTCGGAGACGCGTTTCTCCTCGACTGGACTCTCGAACCCGTCTATCTTTTTCCTCCCTTCCCTCTCATCTCGAGAGTAATAGAGAGACTCTATCTAACACCGACATCGGCCATCCTGATCGCCCCTGCATGGCCGCGCCAGCCGTGGTATCCCACGCTACTCCGGATGTGTGCGGATCCTCCCCGCACTCTCCCAACTCTCCCTCATCTACTATCTTCGCAGAAGGGACAGGTCCTCCATCCCGACGTGCCGTCCCTACACCTGACTGCCTGGAGGATACTTCCTTAAATTCTCTCCACCCAGACCTGCAGGCGATCCTTCGCGCCGCTCACAAACCGGCCACATCGAAGGCCTATGCTTACAAGCTAGCAAAATTCCAAACTTTCCTTCGGGACCGACGCGTCGATCCCGCCTCTACTTCGATCCCGCTGGTCATGGACTTCCTACTTTCCCTTGCGGATCGTCAACTTTCTCTGGCCTCGATAAAATCCTATCTCGCTGCTCTCTCCTGGCATTTCCAACGTCAGGGACAACCCTCTCTCTTTTCTAACAACCTCATTAAGACCTTCCTTCGAGGTTACAACAACTTGCACCCTCCAGTTCAACCTCCGACTCCCGGATGGAGCCTCGAACTCGTCCTTTCTCAACTAGCTTCAGCTCCCTTCGAACCTATGGCCTCTGCAGACCTTCACCTTCTCTCTTGGAAGACTGCCTTCCTTATCGCTATCACCTCTGCGCGCAGGCCTTCGGAACTGGCTGCTCTCCGGGTGGACGAACCCTATCTCCGTTTCCACCACGACAGGGCTGTCCTTCGCCCGGACATCACCTTCCTACCTAAGGTGGTCTCTGCTTTTCACCTGAACCAGGACATAATACTTCCTGCTTTCTTCCCTAATCCTTCTTCTTCTCTAGAACGGAAACTCCATCTCCTCGATGTCAGGAGAGCCCTCCTTTTCTACAAGGACAGGACTAAGGACATACGTAAGTCACCTAGACTGTTTGTGGCTTACGCTACCCATAAACTGGGCGAACCACTTTCTTCCCAAAGACTCTCACACTGGATTGCTCAGACCATCGAGCTCGCTTATCAGCTGGCCAAACGCCAACCCCCCTCTTCGATCCGCCCTAGATCTACGAGGGGCCTTTCCACCTCTACGGCCTTCCTGAGGGGCGTCCCTCTCGACTCCATCTGTCGAGCGGCTATCTGGTCCACTCCATCCACCTTTGTTTCACACTACAGGATGGACTCAAAGAACCTCAAGGACTCGGCCTTTGCCAGGTCCGTCCTTTCCTCCTGCCTTACCTAATGTTGTTGCCTTACTCAAAACCAGTTTTCGGGTTTATCCTTCTTACAGGCTGACCGTTGTCATCCACCCCGTTTGTAATCGATGTGCTCAGGGATTCTTTAACGTAGTGCTTGTGTACTATACTTACCCACTGCACTGAAATGTATTTTTTTGAATACTTCTCCCTCTGTTTTCAGAGAATGAGTTTATGCCTACCTCTGTATTTTCTTACAGACTATTGCTCACTTACAATGTTGTGATTGTGTTCTGGATCCTAACAACTGTGATGACCCATGGGCCTTGTAGTCCTGCTCAGGACATTGTAATTCCTGATGAGGAGGAAAACTTGGGTTTTTTACCTTCCCAGTCAGAACTGGATTCCTCTCAGCCAGATCTTTCCCAGGCAGATCTGGGAACCTTGCACCTGCAAGAAAGTTGTCTCCCAGAAGTATGTCAAACAAGCCCAGAGCCTACTTCTCCCGTGTTCTTGCGCCGGGAGTTTTGTAAACAACAGAGAAGTTTGGAATCAGCTTCGCGCAGGAGTGCGAGAATTGCAGCTAAGAATGTGGCCAATTAAGACTGCTTCTCGTGAGAATCTTTGGGGAGTCTAACATCTGGTCTCAGAGTTTAGCTTTCGTTTCTGATTCCCAGAGAACTGCTTCGGTGGGAAGGTTAGACTCTATATAGGTGTTTTACCCGCGTAGTAACTTCGCGGAGTCAATTCGTCAGCCTACGGAGCGAGTTGTGTCTGGACAGCGCGCTCCGATTCAAGCCTCGCTCCTGCTCAAGCCTTGCCCTGCTTTCCAGCCTTCGCCTTGCTTCCCAGCCTTGTTTACCTACGGACTTTGCCTTGTTGCCCAGGACCAATCCTTGCCTTGTTCCACGGATTTTACCAAGTTATTCCACGGACCTTGTTCTTGTTCCTAGCTACCTTGTTCCACGTTTAAGCCTTGTTTCAAGTATCAAGTTATTTCAAGTTATGGACTAAAGGACCTGGTCTATTCCCCTCACTTTGCCTGGCAAAGTGAGTGTTCGGTTATTGGATTACAACTTTGGACCATAATATTTCATATTGGACATTGCTTTTTTGGACTAATTTTGACCTTTCCTGAAAGGTCAGCTTCTGAACTAACTTTTACATTTGTTTTTATTAATCTTATATAATTCCTTAATAAAGATATTAGATAGAATCTGGCCTCTGCGTATGGTTATTGGTGCTCTGTAGCCTGGGTCGTGACAGTTTGACTCCGCCGCCCTAAGCACCAATTCACCTCGGCCAGAATGTCTACCGGAACCGTGCCCGGTGGGCAGCCACTGAGCTACACCATCAGCAAGGACGAAGTGGATCGCATCCGCGACAGACTCAACGCCCAGGATGGAGAAATAAAGGGTTTGCGGGAGCGCGGAATCCGCCTCCCGGCCATGGCGTTGCCAACCAAGTTTACTGGAGAAGCTTCCAAGGTTCATGTTTTCCGTCGCCAATGTCAAGCTTATCTAGAGGCCCGTGCTGCCGAGTTTCCCCAAGAAGACATCAAAGTGGCGTGGGTTTACAGTCTTCTAGACGGGCCAGCGGCCAACTGGGCGACGGCACTGTTCGACCAAGCCTCTCCACACCTAAGATCAGCGCAACACTTCTTGGACCACCTCAAGGAGACTTGGGGAATCGAGGACAATTTGGAGGCAGCCGGTCACAAACTCCGTCGCCTTTTCCAAGGAGACAGACCTATGTCTCAGTATATAGCCGAGTTCCGAGTGCTGGCCCACAACACCGGCTGGAACGATGTAGCCCTCAGAGGACAATTCCGGGAGGGTCTCAACATTGAAATGCTGGAAGAAATCTCCAAGGTGGATCCTCCCCAGACCCTCGAGGCACTCATTGATCAATGTTTACGGGCTGAAGTCATGATTGCCAACAGGAAACAGTGGGTTCGAGGCCAGAGCGGTAGAGCCGGGGCAAAACCCCCCGCTCCCGCCAGCGTTCAGCCACGTCCAGTGTGGAGACCCCCACCACCAACCCCATACCCCAGAGGAAACGAGGAGGTGCCGATGCAGTTGGGCAACGTGCGTCCCAGACTAGATGCCGCCGAGAAGGCCCGTCGTCAACGCTTAAACCTCTGTTGGTACTGCGGGAACGGGGGCCACTTCGCCAGAGAGTGCCCAGCCAAAGGGAAGCCTGCCGCCCGTCTTGCGGCGGCGTCCTCCACGGAGACGAAGGCGTCTGAGCCGACTGGCACACAGCCGGCGGGGGAAGCCAACGACCGGGCGTAGAGAGGCTCGCCAACCCGGTCGAAAAATCCATTCAAGAGCCGCCTACTGGGGTCCTGTTCCTTCTCGTGGTCACCTTATGGTCAGCAAAAAGGGGACCCGTCATGATCCACGCCATGATAGACTCTGGAGCCACCAACAATTTCATTGATAGAGAGTATGCCGACTCTCTGGGATTACAATACCATGATTTCAAGAATGCCCGTGTGGTGCAAGCCATAGACGGCCGCCCCCTCAAGACGGGCCCCGTAAGTCAGTGGTCGGAACCCACCAGGATGTGGATAAGGGAACATATGGAAGAGATTTCCTTCTTTGTTACCGAGGTTCCCCATTTCCCTGTGATTTTGGGAATTCCATGGCTGACTCTCCACGACCCTAACATCTCCTGGTCCAACAGAGAACTGCAGTTTGCTTCACAGTACTGCCAAAACCATTGCCTTGTAGCCAAGGTCTGCCATGCCACAGACACCGAGCCCATCATCACCCTGCCCAAGAAGTACTCCGAGTATTGGGATGTATTCAATGAAAAAGAAGCCGAGAAATTACCCCCACATAGACCTTATGACTGTGCCATTGACCTGGTGGAGGGGGCCCCGATCCCGCGAGGGCATCTATACTCTCTGACTGAACCAGAGCAAGAAGCTCTCAGGGAATTTATAGAGACAAACCTTCGTAAGGGATTCATTAGACCCTCTCAATCCCCAGCCGCCTCCCCAGTGATGTTTGTGAAAAAGAAGTCAGGGGAACTACGCTTGGTGGTGGACTACAGAGCATTGAACAATATCACCAAGCGGAACAGCTATCCCCTGCCCTTAATCTCGGATCTACTGGATCGGCTTCGAGGAGCCAAGGTTTACACCAAACTGGATCTTCGGGGGGCTTACAACTTAGTTCGCATCAGAGAAGGGGACGAGTGGAAGACCGCCTTCCAGACCAAATTCGGATTATTCGAGTCCCGAGTTATGAATTTCGGATTATGCGGAGCTCCCGCAACGTTCCAGCATTTTGTCAATGACATTTTTCAGGACTATCTAGACAGGTTCTTGATAATCTACCTGGACGATTTTTTGGTGTTTTCTAGATCACAATCAGAACATGAGAACCACGTCAAAATGGTGTTACAACGATTGCGGGATCATGGACTTTATGCCAAGCTGGAAAAATGCGCTTTTGATCTACAAGAGGTAGATTTCCTTGGTTACCGCATCTCGCCTCTAGGGCTTTCCATGGATCCAGCCAAGGTTTCAGCAGTATTGGAATGGCGGGCGCCAACCAACAAGAAAGAGGTGCAGCGTTTCTTGGGGTTCGCGAACTATTACCGCAAGTTCATTCCAGATTTTGCCCGCTGGTCTGACCCCATCACTAGCTGCATCCGTGGAAAACAGCCTTTCCGCTGGACTGATCAAGCAGAGAAAGGGTTCCAGCAACTAAAGAAACTATTCACGTCCCAGCCAATTCTACAGCACCCAAATCCTGGAACCCCTTTTGTTGTGCAAGCGGACGCCTCTGATGTGGCAATTGGGGCTGTACTCTTACAACCGGTGGGAGATCACCTCCATCCCTGTGCCTTTTACTCTCGTCAACTAACCACACCAGAGAGGAATTACACCATTTGGGAAAAAGAACTACTGGCCATAAAGGCAGCCTTTGAAACTTGGAGACATTGGCTAGAAGGGGCCAAATTTCCCATTGAAGTCCACACTGATCATCGTAATCTAGAACATCTAAGAACTGCCCGCAAACTGAATCAGAGGCAGCAACGTTGGGCTTTATTCTTCGAACGTTTCAACTTCCAGATTCATTACGTGACCCCAGCCCAGACCAAGCAAGCAGACGCCCTGTCACGTAAACCGGAATACGCTGCAGGACGTAAGGAGACCTTTGAATCCCAACTATTACAACCCGAGAACTTTGCCACGCTCACAGTGGGGAACACCAAATCCATTTCCATTGGTTCAACTTCCTCTACTCCAGGACCCATCTGTGCTCAAGAAATCAGGGCTAGTCAGCAAGCAGATGCCTGGGCGCAGGACCAACTTCGCCAAGGTCTGCATTTTCCCTTTTCGCTTAAAGATGGGCTGCTTTGCTATAGAAATCATGTTTATATCCCACCCGGACCGGGCAGGGAAAAAGCGCTTCGTCTGTGTCATGACTGCAAACCAGCAGGACACTTCGGACTATTTAAAACCATGCATCTGATCCTAAGGGATTTTTGGTGGCCCAAGATC
Organism: Anolis carolinensis; assembly: GCF_035594765.1. Lineage (NCBI taxonomy): Eukaryota > Metazoa > Chordata > Lepidosauria > Squamata > Anolidae > Anolis > Anolis carolinensis. The sequence continues at coordinate 117,923,999 of NC_085841.1, read as the reverse complement.
CGCAAGGATGTGGAAAAATATGTCAACACCTGCCCAGTATGTCAGCGCTCCAAGATAAGAAGGGAGAAGCCCTCAGGGCTTTTACACCCCCTTCCTACCCCATCTCGCCCATGGGAAATAATTTCTGCGGATTTCATCACTGACCTACCACCTTCCTGTGGATTCACCACGATCTTAGTGGTGGTGGACCTTTTCACCAAGTTAGCCCATTTCATTCCCTGCGAAGGCCTCCCCACGGCCAAAGAGACTGCGGATCTATTCCTTCAACATGTTTTCAGACTACATGGATTGCCCAAGAGTTTAGTCACAGACCGTGGATCTCAATTCACCTCTCGTTTTTGGAAGGCACTACAAAAACTATTGGGCATAGACTCTCGCTTATCTTCAGCTCATCATCCCCAAACAGATGGGCAAACGGAGCGCACCAATGCCACTTTAGAGCAGTATCTTCGCTGTTATGTAAACTACCAACAGGACAATTGGGCTTCTCTGTTACCACTGTCAGAGTTTGCCTACAACAATGGAGTTCAAGCTTCTACAAAAGAAACGCCGTTCTTTGCAAACTACGGCTTCCATCCACGTTTCTTTCCCCCTGTCATTGAAACTTCAGAAGTTCCCGCAGCAGAGGATTGGCTGCAGGAACTCACAGCGGTGCAACAACTTTTGCTCCAGCAACTGGACCAAGCCAAGGAGGACTATAAACGCCACGCTGACAAACACCGCCAGCCGGGCCCCGAAATCAAGGTAGGAGATCGGGTTTTTCTGTCCACTCGCTTTCTGCCCTCCCGCCGCCCTTGCCGGAAGTTAGATGCCCGTTTCATTGGCCCCTATCCAGTGGTGGCGCAATTAAACCCCGTGACTTTCAAACTCCAACTTCCGCGTTCAATGCGCATTCACCCAGTGTTTCACCGTTCCCTGCTCCTTCCGGCGGATGGTGTGCGTCCTGATACAGACCAACCGGCCCCCCCTCCTGTTTTGATGAATGGGGAGGAGGAGTTCGAGGTTGAGGACATTTTGGATTCTCGCTTTCATCGCCGCCGCCTACAATATCTCATTGACTGGGTGGGTTTTGGCCCTGAGGAACGCTCTTGGGAAGACGCCTCCACAGTCCATGCTCCTGATCTAACCCGCCGCTTTCATCAGACCTATCCCGCCAAGCCGCGACCTCGCGCCTCGGGGAGAGGGCCCCAGTTTGGGAGGGGCCTTGAGGAGGGGGATAGTGTGATGACCCATGGGCCTTGTAGTCCTGCTCAGGACATTGTAATTCCTGATGAGGAGGAAAACTTGGGTTTTTTACCTTCCCAGTCAGAACTGGATTCCTCTCAGCCAGATCTTTCCCAGGCAGATCTGGGAACCTTGCACCTGCAAGAAAGTTGTCTCCCAGAAGTATGTCAAACAAGCCCAGAGCCTACTTCTCCCGTGTTCTTGCGCCGGGAGTTTTGTAAACAACAGAGAAGTTTGGAATCAGCTTCGCGCAGGAGTGCGAGAATTGCAGCTAAGAATGTGGCCAATTAAGACTGCTTCTCGTGAGAATCTTTGGGGAGTCTAACATCTGGTCTCAGAGTTTAGCTTTCGTTTCTGATTCCCAGAGAACTGCTTCGGTGGGAAGGTTAGACTCTATATAGGTGTTTTACCCGCGTAGTAACTTCGCGGAGTCAATTCGTCAGCCTACGGAGCGAGTTGTGTCTGGACAGCGCGCTCCGATTCAAGCCTCGCTCCTGCTCAAGCCTTGCCCTGCTTTCCAGCCTTCGCCTTGCTTCCCAGCCTTGTTTACCTACGGACTTTGCCTTGTTGCCCAGGACCAATCCTTGCCTTGTTCCACGGATTTTACCAAGTTATTCCACGGACCTTGTTCTTGTTCCTAGCTACCTTGTTCCACGTTTAAGCCTTGTTTCAAGTATCAAGTTATTTCAAGTTATGGACTAAAGGACCTGGTCTATTCCCCTCACTTTGCCTGGCAAAGTGAGTGTTCGGTTATTGGATTACAACTTTGGACCATAATATTTCATATTGGACATTGCTTTTTTGGACTAATTTTGACCTTTCCTGAAAGGTCAGCTTCTGAACTAACTTTTACATTTGTTTTTATTAATCTTATATAATTCCTTAATAAAGATATTAGATAGAATCTGGCCTCTGCGTATGGTTATTGGTGCTCTGTAGCCTGGGTCGTGACAACAACAAGGATCGGTTTTTTTGCACTATATGCTATTGCATCGCTTCTTTGACCGTTGCATTTGCTTGTTTTTGCACCTTGTGCTCAATAAATGTGTTGTTTGGACACTAGACTGGTTATCGGGTTTGCTATCCCACCTACCTACACCTCAGCTTGCTAGTCTCCATTAGTGTGCATTCACAGAGTACACGAAGAAAAAGGACAGGTTGCTTACCTGTAACCGTGTTTCTTCGAGTGTACTCTGTGAATTCACACAATCCCACCCTTCCTTCCCCACATGCAAACCTCTCCCTTTCTCGCTGCCTTTGCGGCGTAGGAACTGGAGAGCGGGCGCGGAGGGCGCCCTTTATACCCTCCGGGAAGAGGGGCGGGGTTACCGCCAAATTTCAAACTTTAGCTTGGAAGAGTATCCGTTGGAGCCTGCGCAGGCGCAGCCTTCTCCATTAGTGTGAATTCACAGAGTACACTCGAAGAAACACGGTTACAGGTAAGCAACCTGTCCATCAAACCTACATGGTCTAGAACTAAGAATCCTTAGTTCTTGTGTTTCACTGGATGGGGAGCTACAGAACTTCAGTTTCTTGACCAAATAAACATGTTTCTTGTATACTATGGTTCCCAGTATCCTCCAGCTAGCATGGCCAAGATCTGGATTACAAGTTCTGGTCTCGGTTATCCAAATTTTTCTTTAAAGTTTATTATGCTGGTTATGAGGTTTCAAAGTAAACAAGAAATTAACAAGTAAAGTAGCATGCTAGTGCTTCAATGGAATCTTCCACTGGAGCAAGAGGGTTGAGTTTGATGTAGTTCTCTGTGAAATGTTTCTTAAAATGTTCATTTACACATGAAGACATTTTGACTTTGAGTCATTCCTCGATGTTCCCTTCTCTAATGGATCCAGCAATGGCTGCTCTGCAAAATCCAATACCAAAAAAGAGACATTTTCTAAACAGATGCATCTCTGGAGCCATGAAGAGCCCTTGTGACATCCCTGGTCTCCATTCAAGAATTTAGATTCCTCTTCTACCCTGAATTGGGTGGAAGTCTCCAATGTTTTTCCACAATCTACTGCAGGCCTGCACAACATCTGGTTCACAAGTCGGATGCAGCCCACAAAGGGCTTTCCTGCAGCTCCTGATCAGGCAGGCAGGAGAAGGGCAGACCAGGAAAGGAGAAGCACAACCCCTTTGCCAGGCTTGCACCATGGAAATGGTGCAGGGCTGGCGAAGGGGCTGGGCTCTTTTGCTGACCACCTTCCTGGTCGAAGAGTGGCCTCCAGAAGGATTGTTTTTAAATATTGGCCCTTTAAAACTGCCAAGTTGTGGAGGCCTGGTCTATAGAATGATATGGTCATACTTTACTAACCAGCACAAGCACTAGTTACTTTGGATTAGATATTAATTACAAGTACTTTGTCATGCTCTCACTATCTGATTTCTTTTGCATTATACTATTCTTCCATATATATGTACTGATGCCTGTGCTCTTTAGGTAATTTCTCCTAAATAACAAAGGTATCAGAAACAAATTAGAATTCCCATTCCTGGTAGATGGTTCCTTATGTCTGGCCATCATTTTAAACAAGATGTCACATATGGAGATAAATGACATCTGGAATGAACAAGAAGAAGACACCTGTCGATTTTGGATTAGACACAAGTCCCATTTAGTCCATGAGATGCCACTGCATATGGGTCAGCACAAAAAATATTCCCTTCTTTGGGAAGAAATTCTACAGCTCTGGTGCCCCTGTAATGAAAAATCTACTGCATGTCTTGACATTTTTATAGCTGCAAGGCAACAAAAGTTGGAGTAGGATCACCTCTACAATTCTTAGCAGGTAGAAAGAATGAACTAGATCTGAAGAAAACTTTAGAGGACCTGAAGATTTAGATCTTCAGAGTTAAAAAAACATCCACTTAAATTGACTCCAAAAGCAAACCTGCTGTCACTGACAGCCAAAGCTTACCATACTTTTTTTTTTTTTTTTTTTTAAAGAAACCTTCCAGAATTCCCCCAAGCAATATTCATGTTGCCATTCTAGGTGAGTGATTTCAGGAGTTGCAATTCAGAAAATAACTTTTCTAACCTTGAGAGTAAGGCATCAGTTATTGACACTCTTTTCCTTGGCAAGAGGTAACCGGCTGCATCCTTTCCAAGCTACTATGTCTGAATATTTTGAAGGCAGTCTGTTATAGTAGCCCCTCAGAACAAATTCTACTGGTATTTTCTGTCCTAGTTGGTTGACCTGCCCTAGATTAGCACAATCAGGGTTGGCAAGAATGAAATAATCTTTTGGCTTGTACTCTTTCTTCAAGCAGCAGATGGAGCAATAATTGGACTGAGTTATGGCCTATGAGCAACCTAGTTATTATCAACTGTGCTCCAACAATGGTGGCTCTGAGGCAGCCCTAGAACCCACTGCCTTTCAGCTAGATGGTGTTCAAAGCCAGAAATAGCACAGTTACCAACCCTGCATGACTAAGACCGCTTTCATCTGCGGATTTTTTTTTAATAAAAGCCATTTATGATAGAATAGTATTAAATATTTCCTAGCCTCTTCCTATCCTATGGGTTCACCTCTGTGGTCCAGGAAAGAATTTAGCAGTATCTGGTAGGCGAGATGGGGTTTTTTTGCCTTTCTGTGTAGCAACAGGCTCCCTTTCCAATCTCTAGGGACACTTGCATGCAATTCCTCCCAGGAAGCTACTAGTACAGAGAGGCTGTGAGTGACACACTTATTGCCACATTAAGGCTTTAAACTGCTGGAAAGGAGCCATGGTGCCGCTTGAACATGACAAACGAGGTATCCCAAAGACCAAAATGGAAAAAAAAGATCAATCATATACTCTGTCAGGGTGTTGTACACAGCAGAAGTCATGCTTGCTTGTCCATTTTGTCATGATCAATTTCACCTCTTCCTTTTTTTCTTTCTTTCTGAAAATAATCTAGTTGACAACCAGCTGGGTTTTGTTTCCTAGGTGGGTTGCTGTTGTTTGTCTTCAAGTTGTTTCTCACTTAGAGTGGCTGAGTGGGGATTCAACTCCTAGCCTCCCAGAATTCTAGTCCAACATACAAACCACGATACCATTCCAGTTCTATATCTCCCAATACAGAGATTTGTAAGCCACCCCGAGTTGTAAGCTGCCCTGAGTTCCTTCGGGGTGAGGGGGCGGGATATAAATAAAGCTTATTATCATCATCGTTATTATTATTATTATTATTATTATTATTATTATTATTATTATTATTATTTCAACAAACATCACTGCCTTACTCCAAGAAAGATACAAGCACAAAATACATCATTAATTTTATAGCACCAGCTGTCAGTCCTCCTGATAACAATGCTACACTATTTCAAGGAAAACACAAAGGAATTACCTGGAGGTGTTCTTACTGCTCACATCATAGGTAACTCGAAACAGGCAACTGTCTGTCACTGCAAAAGTAAATTGCACAAAGGATCTTCCAACTACATGATTTAGACAGAGGAGAAAACTCCTATTCTAGTTAGTATTCTTCCCAGGGAAGTCTGTGACAAGACATTTTGCCCAATAAATGGCACATACACACTCCCTGAAGTCAAAATGGATAGCATGTTTGGCCAGTCAACTTATTTTGGCATCCAACATGGAAAAATCTTTTTTTTAAAATCATTTTTATTGAAGATTTTTTAATACATAAATAATAAAAAAAGAAAAAAAGGAGAAAAAGGGAAGGAGAGAAACAAAGACAGAAACAAAACCAAACAAAAAAACCAAAAAAAAGTGCAGGGGAGAACAGAGGTATGAGGAGGGTTTGTGAGGTAAGTTTCTTTGTTCGTAGAGATGTCATAAAGTTCCTTCCCACAATTCTTGATTTTTGAGGGGGGAGTAATTACAGGTTTTTTGTTGTTGTTTTTTCACAAGTACCTCTCCTTTTTATTTGTTTGCAGCAATAATATAATTATGATACATTAAAATTACTAACTATTTGCTGATCTTTCATGACAACATCACTCAACCTAATGGTAGACTTGGATCAGGGGAGATGTGTTCACTTAAAGCCTCCAGGAACACATTTTGTATTGTTTTACAAAGGAATTATAATTGAATCAAAGCCCAAGGACACAAATGTCTTATCTGACATTTGTGTCAGATAATATGTTGCTGTAACTATTCTGGTATGAATTACTTGATAAATACTTAAACAAAAAACCAAAATATTTTGTGGCAGTCACAAAAATTAGGCTAACAACTCTCACTGAAGTTGGTGGAACTAAATCTATTGAAATCCCACTCTTGACTTCTGAATAGCACTGCCCACTACTACTTGTTAAATTTCCTAAAAGTGTTAAAGGGCAACTCTTGAATAAATGTAATTTTTGGTTTAAAAGAATAAACCTATGCATACTTACCTAAGGATAACCTACATTGAATATAGTGGGACATTCTTTTGAATAACCATAGGACTGTGGTTAAAAAATAAAATGTTAAAATTCATATGAAATAACTTAATTTGGGGGGTGGTGACACTACCAGATTTAAAATAGTGATGAAACATTTTTGCACACACTCATCCAAAACACATTTACTGGATGGCAAGTTTTTTTATTTTAATATTTTTTACAGCACAAGAGTGGAGTCCTTTTGTAATCTAGCTGTATTCCCTTATGGCTCATCCTTTTTCTGTATGCTTTGCAGATTTATGAAGTCCTCAAGAGAGTCACTAGCGAATGTTAAAACATAATATCCCAGCCAGAAAAAATGTATGCGCATTATTAACAAGGATTTCATTGGGGGAAATATAATCAAAATTGTAGAAAGCTTCAGCAGCAAGACAACAAGTGCAGAGATGGAATTCTACAGATTGTTTCCTGAGTGCTCTGTTCCATAAATGTGGGAAATGAATGCCAGATTCATTCCTAGTTCAATGTTTCTTTGGATTAAGTGCTAGATAACCATACTAGTTATTTAGCTACATACTGAATTCTAATCCAAAACTCCACCGTCACTCTGTCCCTACTTACTGTCAGCAGCCTATGTGAGAGATAGGGGTTTGTTCCCCCTTTGGTTGGGAAGATGCTTTCTGTTGTTCCCACTTAATCACACAAGTGGTAGCCATTGCTAGGGATACAAACAGGGGTCTCTGTTGCATTGCTCTTCACAGCAGAAATCACTCGCACAAAGTGGGGACCATCAGTCAGTTGCTTCGATAGCAAAACAGACTCCCATTGATCACAGTTGCTACATCCCAGAAGGAAACTTTCGTGATTCCCATATGCACTCTAAATCAGTGGTTCTCAACCTGGGGTCCCCAGATGTTTTTGGCCTTCAACTCCCAGAAATCCCAGCCAGTTTACCAGCAGGCCAAAACAGCTGGGGACCCACAGATTGAGAACCACTGCTCTAAATGAAGGAATGCATTTGGATCATGATTATAAAGCACTCACAAATGTGTAACTCACTGTTTTGCATTTGTAACTCCTCAATAGAATCCAAGCCAAGATAATTAGAATATTCATAAACAATAAACATATTGACATCTCAAAATGAATTGATTAATCTTAACCATGGTTTGTTCTTTAAACCACAACAGCATAGCAGATGGCCAAATATTTATTCCCTTCCCACCCCTTTTTAGTCATTCCGTGAATTTTAAATTTATTCTCATTTTATTCCCAGAGTTGAGAAGTTGTGTGATACTGTCCTTCAAGAGCAAAATAACCCAACTGGCCTTGGATTCTATTTGTTTTGACTTGTGAGAAGCACCCTTTGCCACTATGACCCAACAGCAAAATATCTGGAGTCTGCCTGGAAAACATGTTGATGGGCTGGAGTGTTGTTTTGTTTTGTTGTCAGTATAATGTTGTACCAATAATTCTGCCTCCAGCTACTTCTGGAAAAGAAAGTATTTACTGTTCTATAGATCTCTGTGCATCAAGGGCAGGCTGTTTGAACAAATAATCTAAAGGCGTTCTGAAATGAGTTGAACTCTTGTGCCAGTAGGTCTGCTGACTGAAATGTCGGCAGTTCGAATCCAGGTAGCAGGGTGAGCTCCTGTATGTCAGCTCCAGCTCCCCATGCAGGGACATGAGAGAAGCCTCCCACAGGATGATAAAAACATCAAAACATCCAGGCATCCCCTGGGCAACATCCTTGCAGACGGCCAATTATCTCACACCAGAAGTGACCTGCAGTTTCTCAAGTCGCTCCTGACATGGAAAAAATTCTGAATTATCGCGAATCCATGACACTTTTCTTACGGTTTTCCCAAAGGGGATTTGCCTTTGCTTTCTTCTGGGGCTGAGAGAGAGTGGCACATTCAAGGTCACTTAATTGGTTTTCTTTGGCTAAGTGGGAATTCATACCCGGTCTTCATAGGGTGATTCTACACCTTACAATTAATGCAATTTGAAACCAATTTAACTTCCATGGCTCAATGCCATGGAATCCTGGGATTTGGAGTTGAGCAATACACCCTTTGGCAAATAAAGGCCCTTATAACAATTACAATTTCCATGATTCTACAACATTGAGTCATGGCAATTAAACTGGACCTGTAGCCCAGCACTCAAGTCTCTACACCACACTGGGTCTTTAAGAAGGTTATAAAAGGAAGACCATGTCAAGGATTGGAAAAGTTGCTTTTTTTGGACTACAGTTCTCAGAATCCCCTAGCCAGCATGGCCAATGGACCCCTCAGCTGGATGCTGTCAAATTTTGAAAGTGATGCAGGGTGATGATATACTGCCTCTTTTAGTAGCCCTAGAATAGAAGCAGACTCAAGCTTCTCTAGTAGGAAGACAGACCTGGAATTCTGACAAAAAAGAGATTTGTCATGGAGCTCAAAAGCAGCACCTGGAGTACTCAACACTCACTTTCCAGAACATGCAGCTTGGAACAAGCTTGGGCTTCATGACAGGTGGGTTGCTGTGCTACGTCAAAGGGATACGGTGTGTGCTTTACATATCTGCTCCAAGACAGCTACCAAAAATGCATGGCAAACTGCATTAAGCAGATGTGCAGTAGCCATAGAAACCACTGGCTACACAAAGCAAATAAACATGCACATCACCTAGAATTTGATTCATGTTGTGGCTGCTGCAACTCTTGTAAAAATCCTTATAGGGTGATGTGTGAAAATAAATAGACAGAATACAAATCTTGCAAAATGGAGAATAAAGCCATTTAATGCCTAATGATGCTGTGAGAATATTGAAATGAGGTAGCAAAGAAAGCAATGAGATGCGTCATTAGTGCAAAATTTAAAACTTGAGAGGAAAAGGGAATAGGTTGTACCAAGTTGATATATAGCCAGTCATATTACAAGAGCAACTTGCACACTTTTTCTCAGGAGATTTTTTTAGTGGAATTCTTTTTTTCTTTCACTCAAATTATTCTTGTAAGTCTTAGTGGTGTGGGCTGGAGGATTCCATGTCAGTAGTGTGATGAACGATCTACAAATCACTTCCACTTTGCATCCATGATGTTTGCCTGCCCTGATAAGTTTATATTCTTACATTTCACAGAAGGTAAACAACAGGAAAAAGAAACAGAAGAGGAAACAAGGCTAAATAGTGTTTGTCAGTGTTACTTTATTGCAATATGAGAATCCGGACTGGTCCCACCATGAGGCTATGTGAGGCTACCACTTAATTTTTCTGGATGTTTTGTTTGTTATTATTAACATAAAAAGTAGACAGTCGTTGCAATCCAACTAAATGAATTATGACCAAAGTTGCAATTCTGTACACACTTATCAGGGATTAATTACCACTGAACTTGGTAAAACATTGAATTGCCCTGATGCATAACTTGCACTCAGAACTGAATACCAAGAAACGTTCTAGTTCCCAATTGTCAAAGGAGTCAGGGTCAGAGTGCTTTTTATCACCGTCTCCATTTAACTCATCCAGGGAATGTATCATACATAAAGTAGGATTAGACTTGGAGGGAGGAAGCGTGAAAATTGGAGGAAGGAACACAAACAATTTAAGACATGCAGATGACATCATGCTACTAGCAGAAAATAGCAAAGACTTGGAATAATTGCTGAAGAAAGTGAAGGAAGAAAGTGAAAAGGCAGGATTACACTGAACTTTAAGAAAACAAAAATAATGGCCATGAATGATTTACACAACTTTAAATCAAATGATGGAGACACTGAATTACTGAAGTTAATAGTCTTCCAAATACTGGTACAGTCATTAATCAGAACTGAGACTGCAACCAAGATATCAGAAGACTTGGAAGGGCAGCTATGAAGGAACTGGACAAGATCCTGAAATGTAAAGCTGTAGCATTGAACACTAAAGTTAGGATTGTCCATGCCATTGTAATTCCAGTTTTTATGTATGGTTAGTTATGAAAGCCAGACAGCAAAGAAAATTGATAGGAAGAAAACTAACTCATTTGAAATGTGGTGCTGGAGAGAGTACTACAAATATAATGGACAGAAGAAATGCAAGACTGCAATCCGGGAAACCAGCTTGAAAGGATCTTGATAAGAATCAAGGGAACTGGGACTCAAAAATCTCATCATGGGTGTCGTCTACTACAGATGTACGAGCCAGGATGAAGAACTCGATGAAGCCTTCTGTCAGCAGTTGACCAAACAGGCACAAAGAAGAGATCTAGTAGTCATGGGCGATTTCAACTATGCTGATATCTGCTGGAAAACAAACTTGGCCAAGATTACCAAGTCCAACAAATTCCTGGCTTGCCTTACAGACAATTTTATGGTCCAGAAGGTAGAAGAGACAACAAGGGGATCAGCTACTCTCGATCTCATCCTAACAAATGCTGAGGACCTGATCAATGCAGTCGAAGTGGTTGGATCCTTAGAGGCAAGCGACCATGTGCTCCTGCAGTTCGCCATACAAAGGAAGGCTGAAACTAAGACAAGTCAAACATGCATTCTGGACATTGAGAGAGCTAACTTCCAAAAAATGAAGGAAATACTGAGCGGCATTTCATGGATGCCAATATTAAAAGACAAGTGAGTTAAGGATGGATGGGAGTTTTTTAAAACTGAAATACTCAAGGCGCAAATGCAAACAGTGCCAATAAAGAAAAAAAAATAAGGCAAGTGCGAAGAAGCAGAATGGATGTCCAAGGAACTTCTAACCAGGCTAAGACTCAAAAGAGACATGCACAAGAAGTGGAAAAGGGGAGAAATCACCAAAGAAGAATTCGAACAAATAGCCAACTCCAAAAAGGTTTGCAAGGCTGAAGCGCAAAATGAGCTCAGGCTTATCAGGGACATTAAAAAGAACAAAAAAGGCTTTTTTGCTTACGTCGGTAGAAAAAGGACGAACAAGGAGGCGATAGGGCCTCTGTGAGGAGAAGATGGGGTGATGGTGACAGGGGACAGGGAAAAGGCAGAATTACCTAATGCCTTCTTTGCCTCGGTCTTCTCACAAAAAGAAAACCATCCTCAACCTCAACAACATGGAGTGGATGAAGGATTAGGGGAAATCCAACTCCAAATAGGGAAACAAATGGTTCAGCAATACCTGGCCTCTCTAAACGAATTTAAGTCCCAAGGGAAAGACCAACTACATCCAAGAGTATTGAAGGAACTAGCGGAAGTTATTTCAGAACCACTGGCAATAATCTTTGAGAGTTCTTGGAGAACAGGAGAAGTCCCAGCAGATTGGAGGAGGGCAAATGTGGTCCCTATCTTCAAGAAAGGAAAAAAGGATGACCCAAACAATTACCGTCTGCTCAGCCTCACATCAATACCAGGCAAGATTCAGGAAAAGATCGTTAAGGAAGTGGTCTGCATACACTTAGAAACAAATGCGGTCATTGCTAATTAGTCAACACAGATTTATAAAAAACAAGTCATGCTAGACTAATCTGATCTCTTTTTTCGATAGAGTTACAAGCTGGGTCGATACAGGGAATGCCGTGGATGTAGCATACCGGGATTTCAGTAAGGTCTTCGACAAGGTCCCCCATGAACTCCTGGCAAACAAACTAGTAAAATGTGGACTAGACAAAACTACAGTTAGGTGGATCTGTAATGGGCTAAGCAAACAAACCCAAAGGGTGCTCACCAATGCATCTTCTTCATCCTGGAAAGAAGTGACGAGTGGAGTTCTGTCCTGGGCCCGGTTTTATTCGACATCTTTATTAATGATGTAGATGAAGGTTTAGAAGGCATGATCATCAAGTTTGCAGATGACACCAAACTGGGAGGGATAGCTAATACTCCAGAAGACAAGAGCAGCATTCAAAACAATCTTAACAGACTAGAGAGATGGGCCGAAACTAACAAAATGAAGTTCAACAGGGACAAATGCAAGATACTCCACTTAGGCAGAAAAAAAATGGAATGCAAAGATATAGAATAGGGGACGCCTGGCTTGACAGCAGTACGTGAGAAAAAGACCTTGGAGTCCTCGTGGACAACAAGTTAAACATGAGCCTACAATGTGATGCGGTGGCAAAAAAAGCCAATGGGATTTTGGCCTGCATCAATAGAAGTATAGTGTCTAGATCCAGGGAAGTCATGCTACCCCTCTATGTCCAATTCTGGGCATCACAATTGAAGGGAGATGTTGACAAGCTGGAATGTGTCCAGAGGAAAGCGACTAAAATGATCAAGGGTCTGGAGAACAAGCCCTATGAGGAGCAACTTAAAGAACTGGGCATGTTTAGCCTGTAGAAGAGAAGGCTGAGAGGAGACATGATAGCCATGTACAAATATGTGAGGGGAAGTCATAAGGAGGAGGGAGAAAGCTTGTGTTCTGCTGCCCTGGAGACTAGGACGTGGAACAATGGCTTTAAACTACAGGAAAGGAGATTTCACCTGAACATCAGGAAGAACATCCTCACTATGAGAGCTGTTCGGCAGCAGAACTCTCTCCCCTGGACTGTGGTGGAGGCTCCTTCTTTAGAGGCTTTTAAGCAGAGGTTGGATGGCCATCTGTCAGGGGTGCTTTGAATGTGATTCCCTGCTTCTTGGCAGGGGGTTGGACTGGATGGTCCATGAGGTCTCTTCCAACTCTATTATTCTATGATTCTATGATTCTATCTATGACTACTAAAAAGACAACTAAATGGGTCCTAGACCAAATCAAGCCTGAACTCTCCCTAGAAGCCAAGATGACTAAAGTGCGATTGTTGTATCGAACACATAAAACCTGAACTATCCCTAAAAGCTGATGGAGACTGTAGTATTATGAACATGAGAAGACACAACTCACTAAAATAGACCATAGTGCTTGAAAAGCCAGTAGGAAAAGAGGAAGATCATAGTCCAGATGGATAGTCAAGGATGCCACAACTGTGAGTCTGTAAGACCAGAGCAGGACTGCTGATGATAGTGTTACTTTGAGGTCTCTCCTTCATGGAGCTGCTGTAAGTTGATATCAACTTGACAGCAGTGAACAACAATGCGATTCAGCCCATTTAAAGAGAAGTGAATCTTTAACTGAGTCTTTGGCAGTTATTTCTTATGATCCAAATTCTTCAGCGGTGCCCTGTGGGAGGGGAATGACATTTACCCGACATTGTTAGCAACTCCTTGTGCTCCTCTTATGTTATTCGAAAAACAGTGACACCAGCTAAATAAAACAAAAGGATGGAACATTCCAGATTACAGCATGTTCCTTTGCAAGGTCATGCACCTCTTTTGCTAACATGTTTCAGCTTCTAAGTCCTTGACTACAGTGTCTACTTGCATCAATGACAGAAGAAGCAGCAGCATTGATATGATCTATTTGAGTCTTCAAATTATTTTTCAAGAATTATTAGAAATGATCACAACAACCTTAGAAGGCAGCATAATATTACCATCTCTACATTGTATAGAGAAACTGAAAGGAAGTGGTTTGTCTAAAACTATCTAATGGAATCGTGACTGAGATGAAATTTGAATCAAGAACTACCCAATTCATAACACAATTTGTAGGAGGGAAGAGATGCAGATTTGAGTCCTTGCTGAGCCATGATATTCATTGAGCTACCTCGGTCTCTCTCAATCCAACCTACTTGGGGTTGTAATGAATTGTCACATCTTTTCTCACCCTCAACTGGAAAGCATATCTTCACATATTGACACTGTCATTTGGAGGAAAAAAATCAACCACCATAAGATATTTTACATCTGCAGAAAGCTATTTGGACAAAAAAAATCTGCATACAACTGCTCAAAACAAAATAAAATGCTAGTTTCTAGCACAAATGGCATTTTTCGCAAAATGCAGAAAACAATTAAAATGCACAAAACTCAAAATCTTAACCAATGCTGGAAAAAATTGACATTATTTGTTATTGCACATGAGAATGAAATAAACAAAGATTTATATCTATATGGTTGTTTCCTGAGAGATGGGTCACCAAGTATGTCTAACAAAACTTGGGATGTATCTTGTTACTTGGGATGCATCTTGGGACAAAGCCAACCATCACATGATGTCGTGTGACTTCAGGTGGAGGCCCTGCCCCCAACTGAGGTGGAAGTATTGTTAGAGCCTTCCTCCGCAACACAGGATGCTTCTGAGGTTGTGATGGCTCCAGTGAAGCCAGCACGGGTCCTCTGCAGAATGGCGATGCTTTCCATGTCTGATGTGGAAAGTGCCCCCAAGAAGTAACTTTTTGCAGGGTGACAGATTTGCCCCACTGCCCCTCTCTTTCCATTGTGATGCTGTCAGGCAAAGCAGGACGCTTCACCTGGCCTTTCTGAAGAGATCCCTAGATCTCCCATTTGAACACACTATGCATCACTTTGTATTCCCTCCCTGCATCAATCCTTCTCTTATAACTGACTGCCAGTATGAGCATGATGGAGACATTTGTTATCCGTGAGTAGGTTGCTTATTGCTTTTGCACACAGGCTGCCTTTCCTCTCTCTGCCCTCAAGGATGAGACATAAACTCCCATCCTGGGAGGAATGCATACAGCCCAAACTCCAGAGTCAACATCTGACAACCTGGCTGCATATTCCCAAATGTTCTTACGAGAAACCCACAGTGAAACAGATACAAGAATGACATAATTCAGATAGGAAACCATTTAATTAGTGAAGAAGACAAGCTGCCAGAGCAAGCCTGGCTTCCCTTCACCAATTGCCAAGTCCTTCGCATAGAATTTCAAGGGCCCGACAGCTAGAAAGACAGGCACAAACATGCACCAGGTTGATAGGAAACAAGGGAGGTTTTAAGTGTTTTATGACTGACGACCCTGTCCTCAGACTTCAACGCTGCCCCTAAGAGCACTGCAAAACACTGATTCTGTAACTGTAGCCAAAAGACATTGCTGGAAGGGAAGGACTACGAACGGCCTTTGTTTTGTTTTGTTTCGCATTTGGTGGTGTCTAAATATTTCATAAAACTCAGCGTCAAAAGTTATTGCTGTATTCATGCCCAACGCAGCATTCCAGTGACCTTCTTTCTACCACAGTAGTCAGCTTTTTCCATTGAATTTCTACTGTAGACATCAGAAAGCAGCTCCAGTAGTGTTGCAGAGAAACATGCCTTTTTCAAAGTGAATCACATATTATGCTCTAGCTACTTGAACTGCTGCCTGAGGGTACACCTACATTGTAGAATGAATGTAGTTTGACACCACTTTAACTGTCATGGCTCAATGCCATTGAATCCTGGGATTTGTAGTGTCATGTGGTGCCCGCCCTCTTTGGCAGAGAAGGCTAAAGACATTGTAAAACTCCTGTGATTCCATAGCATTGAGCCATCACAGTTAATACAGCATCAAACTTCATTACCGCTACAGTGTAGATGCACCCTGAGATTCAGGGTCCTTTACAGTTTTTTTTTTAAAAAAAAATAGCACTTTGTCATAGATTCCAGGGAAAAAATCAGTAACTAATGATATGGTGCAACTCAGTAACAAACCCAGATTTCTTTCTAGAGATGCCCAATGGAAAACCCACCTCTGGTTACTTCTGCTACCATTGCTGTCTAGTAAATCTTAAAAAGCAAGAGAAAACTCTTTGGAAGATTTCTGTTACTAAGAAAATCCAAATGATGGGATGGTTCAAAAAAAAGAAGAGGAGTGTTACTTTTGATTTGGGAGGCACTGGTTTCTTTCATGTCAGAGGCAGTCCAGAGCAAGCACCTGTAACTAAGGCCCATGTGTAATGATGCCTCACTGGCACCTTTGTTCGTTTGCATGTTGCCCTTGGCAATTTGCATCAGAAAAAGGAAGGAAACAAAAGAAATGCTGAGACTACTGCTTTTCTGTTACCAAACACATACCAGAGCACCAGTGTGAGTTCAAGCAAATAGGACGGGAATCTGAAGCAAGAAACGGCTGCATTAAAATGTTGTTTTAAACTACAACACATTGGATGAATGTCTACTGGTAGCAGTTTCACAGTATTTTAATTGCTATGGCCCCATCTTGTAGAATCCTTAAATTTATGGTTTGGTGTGGTACTTAGAATTCTCTGTAAGAGAGCTCTACTCTACTCTCAGTAAATAAAATCAGAGTACTCTAACCACTTGTCTAGACCAGGGCTTCTTAAACCTTTTCCACTGACAACCCCTTTCTCCCCAATTTTTTAAATGTGACCTCAGGTATATAGATATATAAAATAGGTATAAAAATCAAGCATTTATTGATAATAAACCAGCATGTACATGGCATATTAAACACACCGATTTTCCTTTTTATGAAGTACAGCTGAAGCATTTTCTGCAGAGTCCACTGTAAAGACTGGACGTTGTTGCTAACAGATTTCTGTAAATGAGTGGCATTTGGAAACCTTTTACTGTTGCCCAATTTTTGTGGCCCCCCGCATTGAGCTAAGGGGACCCCATTTGTGGTTGATACCCACAGTTTAAGAAGCTGAGGCTACAAAATTAAGCTATGCTAACCCTCAGCCCTTTTCTTTTCAGAGTACCTTGAGAATTCTATGTACTTCACCAAATTACATATCTCAAGATTCCTTAGGATGTTGCCATGGGAATTTAAAGTAGTCTCAAAGTGATATACATTAGTAGTGTAGATACTAACCGATACAAAAGCTGTCTTTGGGCATTGACTGGGAGCAGTTAAAGAGGGCAATGGAATAAGATTTTCAAATAGGAACACACCTGATGAGGAATCATAACACTTGTAGGCCTAAATCCTATTTATTAAATCCTATAATTATTATTAAATTTTAAATCCTATTTTATTTCTGACTATAGTAGATCCCACTGAACTAATTAGATTTTATTCACCATTTAACAATTGATTCAATAGATGTAGTCTGATCAGCAGGATTCCAGCCACAGTCTAGGAAGAGAAGAGTTCATTTCATTTGTGAAGGTGGCCATTTGGCATCTATGTATGAGCAGATAGTTCACAATAACAATTAATCATTGGACTTATGGTCACTCTTTCTCTGACACACACAGATACACACAAGTTTTATGGCTTATAGATTAATTTATGGATCTAGAGAAAATTCAGCACATAGGTTGAAAACTTTTCTTCCACTCTGCCTTCCAACATCATCTTCTCTCCTGGGTTCAGCAGCCCTTCTTTATTGATTCATCCAGGTGAGCTTCATTCTTTTTCATCTCATGGAGCCCGCTTTGCTCATCACTGGGCCTCCCTCTTCTGAGAATTGCAACTTGTTTACTGTTCCTGCACATTGTACTGCATAGATTAAGGTTGCCCAGAGACTGGTGAAAATAGAAAATCTCCACCGATGCTCAGCAATAGTAGTGTTTAATAAAAATCATTTCTTAAAAAACCCAAACAAATGCTGTAATACAACCAGAGCTTAGAAAGGTTGAGGGCCTGTATTCCCCGGAAGCCTTTCCCACCTGAATGAAGATTTCTAGAATAATAGTTCTAAACAGTTCTGGAAGCAATAGTCCAAAGGAGTAATATTTCTAAATTTCAAAGGCAATGATATATGAAATTCAAAAGCTTGAACCTGTGATTTTAAACAGACACACTTGGAAATACATCTCATTGAACACAATAGTGCTTACCTTTATATAGGTATTTTTAAATGAAAGATGACGCCAAACTAAAGACCCATCAATACAGGCACTTAATGTGGCACCAGTCTGCAGTGGCAATACTCTGCCCCAGCCCTGGGAGCAGATACACTGCCTGTCTACATCCTGTTGCAACAGAACTGAGTTGGGCTGAGCCTTGTTCAGCTGCACTGGACAGCTACCCTTATCTTTAGACCTCATCACATTGAGGTCCTGAAGCTGGGCAACAGCAGGGGAATCTGTGGGGCAGCGTGGCAAATCCATGGGACAGACAACGCTGCTTGGCATTTCCCTGCACTGTCCCCGGCATACTCAGTCAGAACACGGGCAGTCGCCTGTGTTCTGAATTCTTCCTCCCAGCACACTTTCAACATGAAGCCAGTATGGAACCCCACCGGAAATAGCTCTACATCATGTGATGGGCTCCGGCAGGCTCCGTAGCGGTTCTGTGTTGAAGCGTCCTACAACGGGGCAAAAGCTCCATGTTTTGCCAATGTAGGGCTCCTGATCATTGCTCAGGATCTTTGCAGATGTCAGCAAAGGCTCCCACTGACTTGGAGAACTGATACCACCCCATTCCAATCTCCCATTAAACAACACTTTTAATATGAAAAAATGTTTATCCATAAACCTATTATAAATTTTACCTTCTCTCCATTTAGAGCATAAACCTCTAACAACACAGATTTATCCATTAGTACCCTCACATATCTTCTAAATTGAACACCGAATACTAACTCAGAGTTTAAATATGGATTTACATACAAAACCACTGCTTAAGACATAGTACTGATTTACTAATGATTTGAAATCAGCAATGGCAGTTTAGCTCCAAACTATGATTAAGGTGTAAGTGCTAGTCTAGCTCCAGAATGGAAGGAGAAAGCACTATATAAAAGGAGATGAGTAGTGGTTGGAATAGAACTCAGTAAGCAGATGACACGGCTTTAGTTACCGTATATACTCAAGTATAAGCCGAGTTTTTCAGCCCTTTTTTAGGGCTGAAAAAGCCCTGCTTGGTCATACTCGAGTGAGGGTCCTGGCTGGCTTATATTCAGGTCGACTTATACTCAAGTGCATAGTCAGAGTTGGACAGCCTTATCTTAAATTAGAGTTTTATGTAAATATTCAAAAACATTTAACCTACTGATGCCTCAATTAATGTAATTTTATTGATATCTATTTTTATTTTTGAAATTTACCAGTAGCTGCTGCATTTCCCCTCCCCCTTGTCTTATAATAATAACAATAATAATAAACTTTATTTATAGACCACCCTATCTCCATGAAGGGACTCAGGATGGTTTTCAACAATATGGCAACCATTCAATGTCAAAAGAGCACCATACAAACAGTTTATGTCAGGACAAGGCATGTTAAACAATAAAAACAACCTAATTCTAACTTAATAACGAAAGGACAACAAAAAATAAAGACTGATAAAATAAAAATAAAAATAAAATAAGAACATTATAAAATACAGAAACCCTGATAGAATACACTAAAAATAAAATATAAAACCAAATACATTGGTGCTCTTATATCGATTCAATAAGTTTTCCCAGTTTTTTTGTGGTAAAATTAGGTGCCTCGGCTTATATTCGAGTCGGCTTACACTCGAGTATATATGGTACATACCACTAGTTAAATGATCAGGCTATGTTATGTTTCCATTGAGCTGTACAATAGGAAACTGGACATTAATGTCAGTCCAAAATCAGGCTATGGGTCCCCTCTAGCTGGGATTAACCAATAGGATTTGGATCTCTATGCATCTTGCTAGTAAAAAACCCCCAAAACTACATACCTTCCATCATTTAACAGGTGAAAACCAGAACACACGTAAGAAAAGCAAGATTCGTTTCTTCATTATTCCGTTGAGTTAATTGAGCAAAAAGTACTTTTGCACTCTGAAACTCTGAAGTTAGCTAAGGACAAAGGAGGAAAATGGGAAGAGAAGAGAGAAACGGAGACATTTTAAAAGCAGCTGAACACATGGGAAGATAGAAGATTAATTATGGCTATTCCTGCAAATTCACAATAATGTAGAAAAGGGATTTCTAACTGTGTTCCACGTAGAATCATAGAATCATAGAATCATAGAATAGTAGAGTTGGAAGAGACCACATGGGCCATCTAGTCCAACCCCCTGCTAAGAAGCAGGAAATCACATTCAAAGCACCCCCGACAGATGGCCATCCAGCCTCTGCTTAAAAGCCTCCAAGGAAGGAGCCTCCACCACGGCCCCGGGGAGAGAGTTCCACTGTCGAACAGCTCTCACAGTGAGGAAGTTCTTCCTGATGTTCAGGTGGAATCTCCTTTCCTGTAGTTTGAAGCCATTGTTCCGTGTCCTAGTCTGCAGGGCAGCAGAAAACAAGCTCCCTCCCTCCTCCCTATGACTTCCCTTCACGTATTTGTACATGGCTATCATGTCTCCTCTCAGCCTTCTCTTCTGCAGGCTAAACATGCCCAGCTCTTTAAGCCGCTCCTCATAGGGCTTGTTCTCCAGACCCTTAATCATTTTAGTCGCCCTCCTCTGGACGCTTTCCAGCTTGTCAACATCTCCCTTCAACTGTGGTGCCCAAAATTGGACACAGTATTCCAGGTGTGGTCTGACCAAGGCAGAATAGAGGGGGAGCATAACTTCCCTGGATCTAGACGCTATTCCCCTATTGATGCAGGCCAGAATCCCATTGGCTTTTTTAGCAGCCGCATCACATTGTTGGCTCATGTTTAACTTGTTGTCCACGAGGACTCCAAGGTCTTTTTCGCACACACTGCTGTCAAGCCAGGCGTCCCCCATTCTGTATCTTTGATTTCCATTTTTTCTGCCGAAGTGAAGTATCTTGCATTTGTCCCTGTTGAACTTCATTTTGTTAGTTTTGGCCCATCTCTCTAGTCTGTCAAGATCGTTTTGAATTCTGCTCCTGTCTTCTGGAGTGTTAGCTATCCCTCCCAGTTTTGTGTCGTCTGCAAACTTGATGATCGTGCCTTCTAACCCTTCGTCTAAGTCGTTAATAAAGATGTTGAACAGAACCGGGCCCAGGACGGAGCCCTGCGGCACTCCACTTGTCATTTCTTTCCATGATGAAGACGACGCATTGGTGAGCACCCTTTGGGTTCGTTCGCTTAGCCAATTACAGATCCACCTAACCGTAGTTTTGTCTAGCCCACATTTTACTAGTTTGTTTGCCAGAAGGTCGTGGGGGACTTTGTCGAAGGCCTTACTGAAATCCAGGTATGCTACATCCACAGCATTCCCTGTATCGACCCAACTCGTAACTCTATCGAAAAAAGAGATCAGATTAGTCTGGCATGACTTGTTTTTGGTAAATCCGTGTTGACTATTAGCAATGACCGCATTTGTTTCTAAGTGTTCGCAGACCACTTCCTTAATGATCTTTTCCAGAATTTTGCCTGGTATTGATGTGAGGCTGACCGGACGGCAATTGTTTGGGTCGTTCTTTTTTCCCTTCTTGAAGATAGGGACCACATTCGCCCTCCTCCAATCTGCTGGGACTTCTCCCGTTCTCCAAGAACTCTCGAAGATAATTGCCAGTGGTTCTGAAATAACTTCCGCTAGTTCCTTCAGTACTCTTGGGTGTAGCTGATCTGGCCCTGGGGACTTGAATTCGTTTAGAGAGCCCAAGTGTCCCTGGACAACTTGTTTTCCTATTTGGGGTTGGATTTCCCCCAATCCTTCGTCCATTCCGTGTTGCTGAGGTTGAAGATGGCTTTCTTTTTCTGAGAAGACCGAGGCAAAGAAGGC
This sequence comes from Anolis carolinensis, assembly GCF_035594765.1. Lineage (NCBI taxonomy): Eukaryota > Metazoa > Chordata > Lepidosauria > Squamata > Anolidae > Anolis > Anolis carolinensis. The sequence goes on along the minus strand of NC_085841.1, from coordinate 117,902,105 downwards.
ATTAAGTAGTTCTGCCTTTTCCCTGTCCCCTGTCGCCATCACCCCATCTTCTCCTTGCAATGGCCCTATCGCCTCCTTTTTCTTCCTTTTTCTACCAACGTAAGCAAAAAAGCCTTTTTTGTTGTTTTTTATGTCCCTGGCAAGCCTGAGCTCATTTTGCGCTTTAGCCTTGCGAACCTTTTCCCTACAGGTGTTGGCTATACGTTTGAATTCTTCGTGTTTTGATTTTAAAAGGTGAAGCGATTTGGGTGTAGGATGCAAGCTAAGATGCAACATTTAACATTGGATGGTGACACTATGAAACAAAAAACATGTAATTAGTGGTGTGCTATCGCATTAATCAGATGTGTCTTCTCTTGATGTTGGATGCCAGTGTTCTGCTGGAAAAAATGTTATCAGATGAGATTTTTAAAGAAATCTAAAAATTACTGAGCTGATAAATATAGTTGAATAAAGTGGCATGTGTTTAAGAGTTTGGAAAAATGCAAGGGAAAATGCATGACCTTGTGAATATCTCCCACCAGCACTACATTCTAATTAGTTCTGTTTTAATCTTTCTTTGAAAAAATAGGCTGTTGCAAAAAGCTTTTATACATTATCACATGAGCAAAAGATAAAATAACATGATTCTTAGGGATTTTATGAATAATCTGATAGAACAGGAGTGGACAAAGTGTATCTCATAGTCCAAAAGTGGCCCAAAAGTTGTTTTTTTATTCTCCAAGACCCTAATTTTGCTCCAAATATGACAAACAAATGTTCCTGTGCCCCCTGTGGGCACTTGTTCAAAAGATTTTTATTGGATGGGTTTGGATATGAGCACAGTCTTCCAAGTATAATGGAAACTTATGTTAAAAGGGAGAATTGGAGAGCAGAGTTTGGAAAAGTTATTTTTTGACCACACTTACTGAAGTCTCCTATATAACTGTTAAAAGACTAGGATCTCTGTCCTCTTGTATACCTCACCATCTGGTACAGCATTTGCTTAGCATAATCTTTGGACTTTTAGCAGGATTCTGGGAGTTGCAGTCCAAAAATATTGTTTTCACTCTGGTCTGCCTTGAATTATTACATTATTTTCACTGTTGTATTGTAAAGGGAAAAACAGCAGGAGATGGATACGTAAATAAAAACCTCAGCAGAGGAAGTGCATTAAGATATTCTTGCCATTTTGAACACAGATTCCAAAATACTTCTTGACTCACCAAGAAAAAGAGAGGTGGATTATATGAACAAAACCCTGCACATCTTACCCTGTATTTAGATGTGCCAATCTAAGCACTTCTGAACATGGTCATTTAATTGTTGTAAACTCTGGCTATTAAAAAAAGAGAAAGAAAGACACATTTTGGAAGCAATTAAGGGGAAACTAGTGAAGCAAAAACATTGACTTGATTTGGAATGGAAAGTTCTCTAAGCAAAACAATAAATAACTATTGTGTGCATCACCAAGCCATCTTACATGAACAGTGCAAAAATAGCTGAAGTGAATGAAAGAAAATATAGGACAACAAGATGCTGCCTAAAATGTGTGCAGAAATGCTGGAAGAATTGTTCTAGAGCAGACCTTCCTAGTCTGGTGCTTTCCAGATACTTTGGACTACACATCATTCCTAATCAACTTAGCCAATGGCCTTTTTAATCCTGAGTTCGATGACCCTGATGAAAAATGGTCTTATATACTGGCTTATATTTGCTCATGTTTGCAAAAGATGTGTTCTTCAAATTAGGAAGGCTGTATGATAAGATTCCCTTCAAGCATTGCACCAAAGGCCCTTTCATACGCCACTGGTACAGCGCTACAATCCCACTTGTGTTGTTGGCCCAGGGAGTTTCCTTGGAGATCTCTCATGTGCTGCACCATCTGGTTTTCCTTTCTGTTTTTAGGACCTCAATGCCCCTGTGTCCTGAAAACAACAGGGAAACTAGCCTGGCTTCTTGATAAGACTGATAAATTATTAAATGCAGAAGCATTGCTTAGTGGGCAGATAGCTCTTAAGGGTTACAGACCATCTGCACAGTAGGAACAACCTTTTATTTACATGTTTTATATCCTAGGATATTTATAGTTAGGATGGTGCTGGTGAAAGAAGCCAATAGAAATCTCATTTCTTTCAGCATTTGATCTTAACCAACCACCTATGCTAAAAATGAATGCAGCTCATACAGACTGTCCAAAGTTTCAGAATTATAAACTGTTAAAAGTGTACATATTTTCAGTGCACACCTTATATATATAACACTTGGTATGCAAATACGCATGATAAACAAAGAAAATTTGACATGTATGAAGGTCTAATCCAATCCATGCTGCACCATAGCGTACTTTAGATAGGATCCTCAAAGCCCTCCAGATAGCACTAGTTGAGTCATGAGTAGAGGGAAGGATCTGATATGTGTGCATCATGTCCAAACTTAGCAGGAATTGCTTGTTCTACTGCAGGCCAGAGAAACTGTCTTGTGTTCCAATCAACAAATAATCCAGGAACCAGGTGTTAATTCAAGTCCAGATGTTAATTCAGGTCAGACCAGTCACAGGATATCTAGCAAGAAGGAAAAGACGATAGAGGGGTCATCATTTGGCCCAGAGATGTCAGTATCCAGATAAACATAGCCAGCAAGAAGTAAAACAGATTTGTAAATCCAGCCAGTCCAAGGTCAGAAACACACAGCTGCTGGTATTCAAGAAGGCAATAAAGCTGACAGGAAGTAGCTGGGAGAAATTTGCCATACAATTTAAAAATAATTAAAACAATTTCATTATACATTTTAAATACATTAAAAACATACAAACGCTAAAGAGATAAGTAAAATATGTTCAATGAAAGTATTTCTGCTTATACATTAAAATGTACATAAAATGTGGCTGTTTGCCAGTTAGGGAAGAGGCCAACCTAGCTTCCAATGGAAGGATGTTCCAAAGGGTGTGAGGAACCCTGAAGAGACTTGCTCTCATGTCTTCATGAAGTAAGGGCCAATCTAGACAAGCCTTAAAGGTGGGACCTGTTCCAGATTGATTAAACACCTTTAGATCCAGATCTAAAGGTAAGATCCAGGCCTTACCAAGTGTAGGCCCTGTGTGGTTTCACACAGCCATCTCAGTTGTTCGGGTTCTAGGAGGCCAAAAATCAGAGTGGGAACTTCCTTCCCCAAAACCCCAAAATAACCTTCCAGGTGTGAGGAAATGGTGTACCAGGAGACGGGGGCATTCCTCCTCCCCCCCCCCCCCACAGTCTCCTGGCATGTCATTGTCATTTTCTCATGCCAGGAGGGGAGGAGAAACATATTGGTGACAAGGTAAATTTTAGGAGTTATTTTGGGGGGCCTTTGGGATGGCTAGATGCCATTCCAATTGTTATTGGGATGGCATGTAGACACCCTCCCCAGGAAAGCCAGGAAGACAATGGGGTCTTAAACACTCTTCGGCTTGACTTCGTCCTGTCTGGAAGCGTCCTGAGTCTATGATGATGGCAGAACCAAGATAAATCCTTCCCCTGAAGATCTAAAAACACGGGCAGGTTCATATCAAAAGAGATAGTCAGATAGCTTGGATCGAAGCTATATATGGCTTTATAGGTCATGACCAGTATATTGAATTGTGTCTGAAAATGTACTGGTAGCCAGCAAAGCTATTTTAAGACGGAGTTATATGCTCCTTATAACTACCCCAAGTCATCATTCTGACCATTGATATTTCTAAACACTTTCCAAAGGCAGCCCCACATGAGTGTATTACAGTAATGCAAACAGATTATAGAAAGCTGTCTCCAGACACCAGGTACCTAATTAGGTTAGCATTTCCTACTTAATAGCCTGTGAATGACAGAAGCTCTTTTTGTCTCTCTTTATTGCTCAATGAATGATGGAACTGGGTTTTCTGTGTTTGCAACCTCCTGCTGGGGATCAAGGTCCCCTTCTGTTCAGTGCATGGCTTCTTGGACTTACGCAGTTATAAAAGGATGCAGATTGGCAGCAATCTACTTCCTTCTCTCAGTATGAATTGTCCAGCTTTAGAGGGTGTGTTATGGCAGAAATAAGGAACAAAAGAACGGTGCTTTCTTTCTCTGGCTCACTAGGGAAGAACAAGCTAAAGTACCATCCTCTGATGGGTCCAGAAAAACAGGTGCAATTTGCCAGAACACAGAAACATATTTTCATCCCTAAGAAGACTGAAGTTTTAAGAATTTCATATTGTTGAAGACATATTCCATCCTATGTTTCTCCAATAAATCAGTGAGAAATATTCATGCTGAAGGCTCCAGTTTACACCAACTTATTTTAAAGAGGACAAATCTGCTGTCTTTTGGCAAAAAATAAGGTAATAGGAAATAACATGAATTCATTGAGTGCAATCACTACCTTGTTTTGTTTTTAAAGAAGCTATGTAGTTTAAAAGCTTTGCTTTTTATTTTTTTAAAAAGTACTTTGGCTGCATTATACATTATTCATATCCTGCCCACAGTGGAATATATATTGACCTGCTCACTCATTCAGTGCTAAAACTGATTGAAAGAAAATAAGCTGGTGCCACAAGTGTAAGTAGTTCTCTGTTTTCTGGTTCTGCTTGTTCCTGAACCATGCTTCCAATATTTCTTCTGTGAGAGAGAAGTATGAGTGCTCCTCTTAGAAATTTTATGTCTTCTAAGTAGGTCAGCGTTGCTGTTAATGTCATACTGGCCTATTGATAAACTCTTTATGCCTGGAAGAAAGCCTGTCTGGATGTTACTGTTTCGAAATCTGTTCTGCCGTGATAACATGGATTCAGTTTCCACTGAAATATTAGTCCATTCTAATTAATCAAATTAATTAATTCCCAGTGAAGAAAACCTTTGTACTTTGTCATCATTTAGGAACATAAAAGACCTAAAGGACAAGGTCCTTTGGAAGAGTGATTTGCTTTAGCCACCCTAACAGCATTTCCAAAATGTCCTTCTGTATTCAGTATTTTTAACATTAGGGTTGTGGCCCGCAAACCATTTACTACATCAGTGTAAAACTATTTAATTCTACACTGTAAGACTATACAGGAGGAGCATGTGGTTTGTGGTTTGACAGTGTGCATGTAATCACTACAGACAGAATGTGATTTTCATGTGAAGGCAGAGTTTATATAGGGTAGGTAAAGGTTTTCCCCTGACATTAAGTCTAGTCGTGTCTGACTTGGGGGGACATTTCTAAGCCAAAGAGTCAGCGTTGTCTGTAGATGCCTCCAAGGTCATGCAGCCGGCATGACTGTGTTAGCTGTTACCTTCCCGTCGGAGAGGTAGCTATTGATCTACTCATATTTGCATGTTTTCGAACTGCTAGGTTGGCAGAAGCTGGGGCTAACAGCGGGATCTCACCCAGCTCCCCAGATTTGAACCGCCGGTCTTTTGGTCTGCAAGTTCAGCAGCTCAGCGCTTTAGCGTACTGTACCACTGTGGATATACTTCACAACAAAAATTTCCTCCTGGACTTTACCACTTCAGACTGGAAGTCAAAGAGTGCGTGAAATGAGTGCTCTCTTCCATAAAAAGAATTCTCTGCTTGTAGAAAAATAGCAGAACTGGGAGAAACTCAGGCTGAACTCTTCTCCTAAATGTGCTCTAGACTTCTAAGCCAGAGTTTCCTGAGAAAAGTTGAACTATTACTAGGGCTTCCAAAAGAGATGGAGACTGGGGAAAAATATCCTTTCAGAGTTTCTATGCAGGGTTTCCTTTAGACCTGGAAAGTATTTCAACTATCCATCCAAGGTAAAGAGGCTGGGAAAGGCTGTGCTAGGTTGGTGTTATTTTAATGTGCATCAGGGCTTAGCAACTGTGGTGAACCTGGGGTTTTATTTTCTGCCAATGAGAGTCTGCAGGAGCAGAAAAATGCTAACCTCTCCCCCTGAAAACTGAAACAAAACCAGCATGGCCAAAAAAGGAAACTAGAAGTGATTTTATAAAAATGACATTTAGTGAGGTACAATAGGTTTCGACAAAAATTGCTATTCTTGGGGCTCTTTCACACTGTACTATTATACCATTACAATTCTACTTTAACTGCTATGGCAAAATCCTATGGAGTCCTGTGGACTGTAGTTTGGTGACTCACTATGTTGGAGGAAGCAACCTTCTCACGCCTCCTCTATTTGATGTTTGTCTGTTTTATTAGTAGGTCAGTTTATACCCTGAAGTATATGTCTTATTTGTGTTTTGCAGTTACTTCATCTCGATATACCTAAAGCAGTGGGAGGGGCTGCAGGTCATGTGACTGACTCAGTGACAGTTTAGAACAGGGGTCCTCAAACTTTTTAAGCAAAGGGCCAATCCACAATCCTTCAGACTGTTGAGGGGCCAAATTATCATTTGAAAAAATACAAACAAATTCCTATGCACACTGCACGTTTTTTATTTGTAGTGCAAAAAATAATAATCAAAGAACAATACAATATTTAAAAGTAAAAACAATTTTAACCAATATAAACCTATCAGGATTTCAATGGGAAGTGTGGGCCTGCTCTTGGACAATGAGATAGTCAAGTAAATTAGGATTGTTGTTGTCGTGTGCCTTCAAGTCATATCAGACTTTGGGTGAGCCTAAGTCTAAAACTGAGGGCGGGGGCCAGGTAAATGACCTTGGAGGGCCACATCCGGCCCGCGGGCCTTAGTTTGGAGACCCCTGGTTTAGAATGTTCAGTTTTTCAAGGATGACAGAGAAGTCTGTTGAGCCTTGAGCCTGTTAGAAGTCAGTGTGTTGAGCCTTGAGTCAGCTTGAGTATAAAAGTCTGTTAGAGTGCAGAGGCAGTGTTAGGAAGCTAGAAACTGTTGAGGCTTGTGTTTTCTTAGGAAGTAAACTCTTATCAAAGATAGCTGTATAAACCAACACAGTTTATGAAGAGACTGTTAAAATTTATCAGTTTAAGATACAAATTCTTAACATTTTGAAGTTTTTAACACTTGAAAAGAAATGGGTCTGTATCTTTAAATACATGAAGTTATCAGTAAACAGTCTTGTTACTTTAAAAGAAGTCTGCTTGCATCATTGTCAGTTGAAACCATCTAATAGAAACAACATAACTACATTCTCAGTGGTCATCCATTACCAAATAAACACTGCTACCCCATCAGATTGTGATCCTAACAGTTCACAATCTATATCCCGATGGGTAGTGATCCTAACAGATCTAATGCAGTCATTTTCCCAATACAATTTATTTATTTATTTGAAACATTTATATTCTGCCTTTCTCACCCCAAAGGCGGAGCACAACATATATATGGCAAACATTCAATGCCGGTACATAAAATAAACCATAAATATACATAAACACTTGAAGGAACTGCGGGCGGTAACAGCCATGGACTGGTCCATGAAGTCACGAAGAGTCGGAAACAACTGCGTGAATGAAGAAGATACATAAACACCAACATCAGTTATCCTCACATTAAAACCATTATTTAAAACCATCACAAGTCAGCTGCACTGTATCCGGTCAGCAGGGTGAAATTTCCTATTGCTGCCATTATTGCACTACCCCAAAGGCTTGGTCCCACAGCCAAGTCTTTACTATCTTTCTAAAGGACAGGAGAGAGGGGGCTGACATAATCTCTCCAGGAAGGAAGTTCCATAGCCGAGGAGCAATCACTGAGAAGGCCCTGTCTCTCGTCACCACCAATTGCGCCTGTGATGGGCATGGCATCGAGAGCAGGGCCTCCCTGGAAGATCTTAATCTCTGTGGTGATTCATAGAGGGAGATGCATTAGGATTGGTAAACAATATGTCTGGCTGAGAATTTTAAGTACCACTCCCTAAACTACAAAGCCCAGGTTTCTACAGGATGAAACCATGACAGTAAAATTTGAATAATGGTGCTAGAATTATGTAGTGGGAAAGGGCTCCTGGATGTTTCCAAGAAAGACAATCTATTTTTAACCTTTTTGCCATGGGGGTGGCAGTCTGTAGAGTCTGCAGGATAGGAGGGACACAAAAATAGCCTTGGAGGACCCAAAGCGTTCCCACGATATAGTCCTCTATCCATCCATCTAGTTTATATCTTGCCTTTCTTCCCATATAAGACCCAAGGCTGCTATATCTACAACAGAGCTTGGGAAGTTCCATTTTTTAATATAGCTGTCAAAAAGTCCCTGCAAACATGGCCACTGAGATGTACCCACTAAAGACAATGATCCTGTCTTATGCTAGCAGACAACCAGTCTGTTACTGTACAGCAGGGCTCTCTAGTCTACCCCTTGAAGCCTACCCATGTTTCTGACGCACTGCTCCAAAGGGTTTCCCAATCCTCCAGAACATGTTGTAACAGGTGATCACACACACACATACACTTGCATCTGTCGATGAATATACTTCTGCAAGAGGATTATTTCCTTGGATCCAGCCCAAAGATGCAATGTACCCTGAAAACATAACAACTCAGTTACCATTTATTTCAGCTGAATGTATAAACTCAGCCACATGTTCCAGAGGCATAAAGCAAACTATTTTGTAAGTTTTGAAAATTTAGGTACATCTATCCTTGCATGCTGTCTTTTAAAACAAGAGAACTTCCTACTAGTTTCTGCACTCAAGTCACAAAGTCAAATGAAAATCACTTCAAGTACATCCACTGTTTGGCATAGTTCACAGAAAGGAAAAATCTTTATGTGCCTTTTGTTACTTTATTTTAATTCTACCCTGCCTTCCCAGTGAATACATAAACCTTAGATGGCCCCCTATCCAGCTATCTTAGAGAAAAATACGTTGTTTTATCAATAAGGTTTCAATTGTTACCTTGTGCTGGATTGCTCCAGGGAGAGAAGTCATTTTGGTGAAGTACTTTTCTAAAGGGCTTGAGCAGGTTGATACCGTTTTCCCCAAAATATGACCAACCCCGAAAATAAAACCTATCATGAGTTTTCAGCATTTCTGAGGATGCTTGAAATATAAGCCCTATTTCAAAAATAAGCCCTAGAAAAAGTCAATTTGGAAAAATAAGATTGCCCCTGAAAATAAGCCCTAACACATCGTTTGGAGCAAAAATTACTATAAGACCCTGTCTTATTTTGGGGGAAACAGGGTAGGAACTCAGAACTATAGTGTGTACAACTACTAAGGATGGGCATACCAGTAGAGAGATCCTGCATTGCAAGATCCTCCCAAGCCAGATCCAAGTTATGAGTCTTCCCCGTTCCAAAATGATGGCTCTGCCGGGAGACTGAGGTGGGCGGGGAGGAAAGGAGGAGGGAAGAGGGAGGGGCCTTGGTGGGAATGGCAACAGGAAGGCCGAGAAGGAGCCTCTGAAGGGCAGACAGTGGCGGAGAGGCCGAGAGGGAGGGAGGGCTGGTTGGAGCCCATGAACCCTGGCAAATGGGTTTAATTTGTTTTGAGCTCTGGAACAGATTAATAGTATTACAATGGAGGAATTCGCTTTGACATGCAAGCTTTTTGAGTTAAGAGCTTGGTCACAGAACAAATTAAACTTGTATGTCAAGGTAACGCTATGTGAAAGGATGCTGTATTGAAAATGGAGTATAACAACTACTTTCAAAGTAAATACCACACAGCTAAATACACAGCTGAATAAAATCCTACATTTTTTGCTTTGAACTGGAATATATGACAGTGTGGTCTCAGATAACCCAGTTCAAAGCAGATATTGTGGGATTTTCTGCCTTGATATTCTGCCTTACATGGCTGTGTGGAAAAGCCCTGGGACATGAAGCAATGGATTAAAACCACAGGAAAAAATATTGCACCAAAATATTAGGAGGAACTTCGTGATAGTGCTATGTAACAAAATCTGAGAAATCTTCTGTTCCTGGTTTGAAAGTGTCATTCCTATTTAACTGTGTGGTATTTACTTTGAAAGTAGTTGTTATACTCCAGAAACTTCATTTTTGTGGCTTCCACAAACTATGTTGAATCGATTGAGACTCGATGAGGTATTCATTGAGAAATTAAACTATAGCTAAATGTGCTACAGGATGTCCCACAAAAACAAAGTTTTTGCAGTTTAATAAACTTTTCCCATGTTTTTATGATAGAACTAATTAGGAAATGACATTTTTAACCCAGGAACAAAAAATCATGTTACATTGTGTTGCAGGAGCTATTCTGTCTCAGGCCTCATCTACCCTGCCATATAAAATCCAGATTATCTGCTTTGAGCTGGATTATATGAGTCTACACTGCCATAGACTCCAGTTCAAAGCAGATAATCTGGATTTTATATGGCAGTGTAGATGCTGCCTCAGAGTGCGGTGGAGTCTCCTTTTCTGGAGGCTTTTAAACAGAGGATAAATGGCCATCTGTTGATTGTGTATTCCTGCACGGCAAAAGGGTTTGGATGGAGTGGCCCTTGTGGTATTTTTCCTACCGTATGATTCTCTGTGTCAACTCCCAAGCTCCCTTGAATCTGATGAAGAATACTTCCCATCATTTGGTGAAGGAGATTTTCACAATCACTAAGATTGTCTATCAGTTCACTCGACTTTTAAATGTGAAATGAAGGACAAAATGCCATCTTGTATTGACCTCAAGCATCTAAATATCTGTGATTCAACCTGCTTGCTGGTGACATTCCAGTTGCCCCAGGAAATCACAAGGCAGCTAAATTCAAGAAAGAGTTTTAACATGGCTGCAGTTGCATGATCTGTGCCATCTCAATATACAGTCCTAAATAAGTTTCATACACAGTTTTACCATATCATGTTCACAATTTACGTCATTTTACACTGAGTGTCCAAAATATTTACCACACATTCCTCTTAGAAAAGAAATGGGTATAATTTATAATACAAGAGTGCTCAGCTTTTCCTAGTATACCCATTAGGGTAGCAGGAAGAAGAGCAAAACTGTAAGATTATTTTGATATATGTGTCACCATGGCTACTATAAACACTCATGGCAGCTTTTTAAATAAACAAATTAAAATGGATACAGTGCTTTTCAAGCTTATTAAGATGTGAGCAAGAAGTAACTGATGCTCACATGGAAGTTAAGCATTAGTTTCTAAAGTTCTGTATATATAAAGTTATGTACCATATATATTTGAGTATAAGCCAACCTAAATATAAGCCAAGACACCTAATTTTACCACAAAAATCTGGGAAAACTTATAGACTTGAGTACAAGCCAAAAGGGTGGGAAATGCAGCAGCTACTGGTAAATCTATACACATAAAAAAGTGAAAATATGTATGTATGTGGCTGGGGTGTCCACTTACACAGGCAATCCCCTGCCTCCACAAACTCCCACTACTCAGGAGACACCATAGAGAACGAAAGAAGTGCATTTCTACAGAGTGAAGTAACAAAGCTCTACAGTAAATCTGGAGTGTTGTTTCCCTCTTTTTTTGTTCCTTTCTCTTGCCTCCTAATGTGCCCTTGATCCCTCCTTTCCTTCCGTTGCAATTTTCCTCTTGAAAAAGGAGGAAGAGGAAGGAAATTTCAATGCGGATTAGGACCTGGCCATGGAAAGCTAGGTTGCTCCGCGGAGAGGTGAGAATCTTAGTGGGAAGACATGAGACTTAAAGAAGGGCTTCTTTCAGCCACATGCCTTCCTACCAGGACCCTCGCTCGAGTATAAGCTGAGGGGGACTTTTTCAGCTGAAAAGGGGGGCTGAAAAACTTGTCTTATACTCGAGTATATACGGTATATTCTGCTCCAATTTGCTTTCTAAAATAGTGCTTTACTTTTGAATAAATGTTTACAATCTCAATTTATCACAACATAGAACAGAGCAATCTTTATTATCATTATCGTTATTTTTTTTTCTATTAGGGCAGTACATTTGGCCCTCAAACATCCGCAACTTTGAAATATTCAAAAACAAAAAAATCGGCAAAGCGTACCTTGGTTTTTTTTTACTATGTTATTGTATATAATGGAACTTGAACATCCACAAATTTTAGCACCTAGGTGGAATCTTGGAACCAAACCTTAGTGTGGATATCTCTTTGAATGTTTGGCAAGTGCAAAGGAAAGTATACTCAGTTGGGTGTATTTTTCTGCCATTCCCACCCCAAGTTTCCTGGATGAAAGGTGCTGCTTGCCCCAAAAAGGAAATATGTGGGAATGGGCACTCTGAAGGGATGGCTGAGATCTTTGGTTGGCGTCTTGGAGACGGAATAGGAAAGCTGAACCACCACTTGTGGGAATGCAACACACATATTTCCTGCAAAAGAAGCTCATACCACAGAAGACAGATTAGTATTCAGTATGACTTTGACAGATTGGAGAACTGGACCAAAACTGACAAAGTGAATTTCAACAGAGATAAATGTAAGGCTCTACATCTAGGTAGGAAAAATGAAGTGTACAAAAACAGAATAATTGACAATTGGCTTAAAAACAGTATATGTGAAAAGGTTCTAAGACTTCACAAGATCTACATGAGTCAGTAGCATGGTACAATGGACAAAAAAATGATACAAATCTAGGCTGCATTAATAGGAACATAGTGTCCAGATCAAGGGAAGGGGGTCTTTTCTGCTTTGGTCTTGACCTCACCTGTAATACTGTGTTCACTTCTGGAAACAACAGTTTATGAAATATTTTGACAAGTCTGAAAATGTGCAGATAGTCAAAGGTCTGCAAGCCAAATCTTATGAGGAATGTCTTAGGGAGCTAGGTATGTTTAGCTTGAAGAAAATTAGACCGAAAGATGACATCGATAATTGGGTCACACAATTTACAGAAAACCTACACACACAGATAGATACCTTCATAAAAACTCACCCAAGTAAAAAAAAAAAAAAAGCACACTCAAAGCCCTGGCAGACCGTGCACAAAGAATCTGCGAAGCCCACGTCCTCCAAGGTGAACTGAACCACCTAAACTGGGCTCGACAGACCAAAGGATACTCCACCTCAGACATCAGAAGAGCTGCAAGGCCAAGAACAAGCCACTAAGGTAAAGACAAAGACCCACCCAGAGAAAAAGTGTTCTTACCATACATCAAGGGAGCATAGGAAAGCTGGTGAAGAAACACAACCTACAAACTATCAACAGACCCACTAAGAAAATCCAACAAATGCTATGTTCAGCTAAGGACAGGAGGGATCCTCTCACCTCTGCAGGAGTCTACCATATACCATGCAGCTGTGGAGAAGTCTACATAGGGACCACCAAACGCAGCATCGCCCAAACATGAATCAAGGAACATGAAAGGCACTGCAGACTAACTCAGCCACAGAAGTCGGTAATAGAGGAGCACTTGATGATCCAATCTGGACACAGCATATTATTTGAGAACACAGAAATGCTGGACCACTCTAACAGCTATCATGTCAGACTACACAGAGAAGCCATTGAAATCCACAATCATGTGGACAATTTCAACAGAAAGGAAGAAACCATGAAAATGAACAAAATCTGGCTACCAGTATTAAAAAAACTCTAAAATCAGAACAGTAAGTAAATTAATACTAATCAAGGTAATTAATTACAACATTCACACTGGCCTCCAATAGACAAGAGTTCTTTCTCCCACCCTAGATCTTCCACAGATAGATAAACCTCCCTTGCTTTGTTTTCCAATATACCTCACAACCTCTGAGGATGCCTTTCATAGATGTGGGATCTGGAACATGGCCATACAGCCCAGAAAATTCACAACAACCCAGTGATTCCAGCCATGAGAGCCTTCACCAACACAATGAGATGAGAGCCATTTTTTAAATGTCTTGAGAGGGTTTTGTGTCAAGGACAGGGCAAGCTTGTTTTCTGCTGCTCCAGAGATTAGAACATGAAGCAATGGATTCAAATTGCAAAAGAGAGAGAGAGATTTTAACATTAGGAAGAACATATTTACTGTAAGAGTTCTTAGAAGACTGCCTTGGAGTGGGAGGAGAGATCTTCCTTCTTTGGAAGGTCTTAAAAGAGAGGTTGCTTTAGAAGTGCTTTAGTTACTATCCCTGCATGGCAGGTGATTAGACTAGATGGTCCTTGCAGGCCCTTAGGATCTTGTGATTCTTTGTTTTTGAGCAATTTATATTACAGAGGTAGATATCAAAAAGCTGTCCACTGGAATTAAACCTGAAAGTTTCAGAAGGATAATAACAGTGGCTAGGGAGTCATATATCAGATACTTATTGATTTGTGGAGCTATAGTCCAAAAGGATTTTTTCAAATGCTGTTCCTGTCATAAAGGATATTGGCAACTGTGAAATACCTCTCCATTATCTATGCATAGCCAATATCATAGAATCATAGAATCATAGAATAGTAGAGTTGGAAGAGACCACATGGGCCATCTAGTCCAACCCCCTGCTAAGAAGCAGGAAATCGCATTCAAAGCACCCCCGACAGATGGCCATCCAGCCTCTGCTTAAAAGCCTCCAAGGAAGGAGCCTCCACCACAGCCCCGGGGAGAGAGTTCCACTGTCGAACAGCTCTCACAGTGAGGAAGTTCTTCCTGATGTTCAGGTGGAATCTCCTTTCCTGTAGTTTGAAGCCATTGTTCCGTGTCCTAGTCTGCAATATTTTGTTTGCTACAGACTAAAAAAAACCTTGCAGTTATTAGGACAGAAAGAAGACTTTGAGATAAAATATTTGAAAATGGAGAATATTCATTTGCTATACACATGCAGATATTAGCGGGAGGTATATCTCAGTGTACCTCTTGTGATGGGGGAATATAACTTTGGCCCAAAGTTCAATAATGCTATAATTAACTTCGATGAATTTTCCTTTGACAAAGGCTATTTAATACAAAGAGATTAGCCCTTTGCATCTTAGTCAATGCTGCAGCTTAATGAATGAATTCTAAAAATAAGCCTGAAAAGGATTAATCAAATTCATAATATTTTAATTGTGAGCCGTTATCCTCATTTGGAGCCTTCTCTCTCTTTTTAGCACACCTAGATTTGGATGCAAAGGTGAACATTCTAGAGTGCTCATCCATTATTTTAATAGCCTATTTCTCAAATATGCACTTAAAATATAACAAGAGCTGAATTCTCTGGTAATAGGCTTAGTACTCCCAAGTGGTAGGATGATGGATAGAACTTTTTGATGGGCCTAACAGTACCCTGTTGAGCACCATCATCAACAATTACATTTTCACTTATAAGAAGACTTGATAAAGAACTGCACTAGGTATCTGACAGGGAGAAGGAGAGGTGGAAGGAAGAACACCCCATAAATCTAACCTGTAAGCAAAATCCAGCTCAGCAATTAAATGATTTCCCAAGCGTGATGGGAAGTATCACTTGGTCCAATGCACCAAATGTATCACAATCTCAGAACAAATGTCATCTCAAGATTTATGGATTGTTTGAAAATCCATTTAAAAAAAGGATTTGCAGATGATTAAGACAGTGGGACTTTGCTAAATATGATCACTTTTCCATATTGAACTTTCTATTGGACTGGACTATTTATTCTAGTAATATAATGCAAAAATGTTACAAAGTTATATGATATATATTGTATTTCTTCAATTCTAAGACTTACTTTCCCCCTCATATAAACATCTCTAATATCGCAGTGGTACTGAAATAAGAGTGCCTTTTACAATCGATGGTGTCATAAAATCAGTGAAATACAATAAATATATTTTGGTTCTGTTTATGAGAATACCGTATGCTTTTCTTATGAGACAAACCGTTCATCTTAAACTCTTTCATTTCAGTAGTTATAGTGCAAACCAAAAATGGACAAGCAACCATTCTTACTTAATTCCTCCTATTGGAATATATGACATCCCTCTGGTTTCCATCATCTTAATGGTACATTGTAGAGCAGTGATTCTCAACCTGTGGGTCCTCAGATGTTTTGGCCTTCAACTCCCAGAAATCCTAACAGCTGGTAAACTGGCTGGGATTTCTCGGAGTTGTAGGCCAAAACACCTGGGGATTCAGAAGTTGAGAACCACTGCCTTAGTCTTCTCATTGGCTGCTCCTAGGTTTTGGAAATCCCTTCCAGAGAAATTTTACTGGCACTCTCCCTGCTCTCTGCAGACAATGGAAAGGCCTTTCAGGTCTGATTGCAGAAGCTCTGTCCCATCTAGTCAATGTGCTAGACTTTTCTATGTAGTGGTTTCTGTCTAGCCAATGTGTTTGTGTATTTTTTTTAATGGTTTATGTTTTAAATGATTTTAATTTTAACAGTTTGATCACTTTTTAATGTTTGTATTTGTGAATTTTGACTGTGTGGGTTTTTTAATTTGTTGTAAGCCAATTTAAGTCTTGAATTGGGGAGAAAGTTGTGGGGGAGGGGGCAGAGAAGGAAAAGATGTCAAGCCTGCACAAGGGCCTCATCTCACATACAAATATTCTTGTTTGGAGGTTCTAGCAGGGGAGCGTAGCTATCGTATACCCGGGACCGAAGACTGGAGACCTCGGTACACTCCTTCTATACCTGGGACATCGTCCTCTTCCACCGAGCGCGCAGCTTCGGGAGGGATGCACATGGAGCGGTGAGGGAGGAAGGGGACACCCGCCTAGCCAGCCAGATCAGCCGAATCAACCCTGGCGATCAATGGGGTGACAGATGTCGCAGCCAGATTGCCCTCACATCTGAGATTTTGAAAGAAAGATACAGAGAACTGATTATGGATTAAGGAACTGAGAACACATACACATATACTAAAGGTCACTTTAAAAAGTATGTGAAAACTTTAACAGTAATGAAGAAACTTAAATGAAAAAGCATAATGTTATAGAAAAATTCTGAAGATACCTAAGGCAGTTTTTAGTACAGGAGATGAAGCTGATATTATCCCAACAAATACAGTTTTAAAAGAATAATGAAAACAGTTGGAATAAAATGACATAAAGGTTATAAAGTGAATCTTAAGAATATTGTTTCTGAATTTGTGAACTATTATGCATATTGCAAACTACTACGAATCAGATAAGTCTAATAAAAAAGTTGTGGATGCCTTCCTTAACCAATTGAATGATATGCCCAAGGTTTCATCAGATGATGATGAGTAATTATAGGTTCCCAGTTAATCAAGAAGGAGTAATGTACAGTAAATAAAATTATTAGATTGAAATGCAAAAAGCACCAGGGACAGATTTTACTAGGGGAAGTTTATAATCATCTCATGAATAAAGGTAATTAAAAATCACAATAAGGCTGTTGTTTCTTCTCAAGTTCCAGAGAGAATTTTCAGACAAATCTTGGGCTTTTGCCAAGAGTCTCGGAAGCACTTATAATGTCTCCCTTCCTGTGCTATGCTGGCTGTGCCCTACAAGTAATTTCTATTCTCCTATTCTATCCTTCAAATATATTTGATAAAGGGAACAAAGGAAAACCAATGCATAGAAAACATTCATTTTCAACTGTGAGATCCTGTTTTTCCTATAGGCTTGAATGAGTGTACACAACCCCTAGTAAAACTATGAACTTTTGCTTTAGCCGTCACTGATTAATTAAACATATTTCCCTCCAAAGCTCTAAGTCAACTGATGAGATAAATATGATTAAAAGAAAATGGCTGGCACAAGGTGAGGAGAGGCTTCAGCAGTTTACTTTTTGCCTGAGTCCACTGGAAAAGGCAAGATTCTGCCCTCTCCCCTTCCCCTTACTAAGACTGGAATGGAAACTACTTTTTGCTTTGAACTTGGCAATTGAAGCAAGGACAAACAGGGAAAGTGAGAGGAGGAGAGAGAACCTGGGACATTTTAAAAAGCAACTGGATAAGTGGGATGACATAAAATTCTTGCTTGCTAGGTCTGTCTCTGTCAAATAAGGACATTTGGAAGGTATATTATGACAATTCTGCAGAAGAAGGTATATAAAAGTTATTGGGCTTGGTATATTTCTCTGTATCTGGAGAGTAACTCTCCCTTTTTCTCTTGTACGTGATGCCCTCCTCTATGTAGTGTCCTCGAAACACATGTAGAAATCACAAATGATAGATTTCTGGATGCGGTTCTGACCTCGTTTTTCCAGTTTGCAACACTTCAACACCTGTTTGTGGACATGCACACACATACCATGGAAATTTGAGATAATACATCAGGGTATGTGTTTGTTTTGAAGGAGTGAAACAATAAGGACAAACTGATTAATTGTCTGCGGTGTAATCTGTTCCCCACCTTTTAAAAGAAGGTCAATATAGAAACTGTGCATTAGTAGGCTGCAAAACAAGCTGGATGATCTATGAGGCCCTCTCAGTCGTGTGAGTCTTGGTTTCTTTTCTCCCTAAAGGATAAAATATAGATTGCCTACTGCACTCGACTGCTGCATCTGCCAGATCCTATATAATGGATGTCACATTAAGTCTATACTGTCAAAACACCACGGCATTAGCACAAAACAGGAAGGTGTTATCTTCTGATTCAGTCAACATTAGCTACATTCAGGACAGCAAATGTGTGTTATTTACTTGCACTTTGAATAGAGGTTGCTGTCTTTTTTACAATTTATGGTCACAACAGAGTCAGAATCTAAACCACTCTAAGTTAAAATGTTGGGTGCTATAAATTTCTCTTGTGTTCCTCCACAAAGCAGAAAAGAAGTAGGCATCATTTGTGCAAGGTTTTTATCCTTTTTTCTTAATGTAGGCTAAATCACCACCCCACACATGGATGTAAGGCAAAAAGAAGTAACAGAGACTTACCTGGTCTATCTCCCATCCAAAAACACCCACAAACTGAGCACAGATGACATGCATGAGATGTCTTCATTTGATGTATGGATTTATAGATGCTGACAATGAGACATGTCTGGAAACACAGTAACAGGTATGGAGTTGTAGTCATGTAGTCATATCTGTATCATTCGATTAAGACATGTTTCTGTTTCGTTCCATCCATTCAGATGGTACAAAAAGGTACAAATTTTTCCAGTATGGAAAGAACAGTGAAATGGAAATGAAAGTAGGAACTGAAACCGTCTGATTGCCTGCTTTTCAGACCACTGACCCCTGCCTGTCGGGCCAATTGGCGAAGGAAAAGAACGCCATCCGCCTCACCTGCTGCACCACCGCTCTACAGACTGAGGGGAAAGTGTCACATGTAGTATCTTTACACTCACTTCTCTTCTGCAGATTGAGAGTTAAACTTCTCAGAATTAGTGGAATCTTAAATAACTCTGATGCTTTTAATCCAGGACATAATGAAGGACATACAACCATGCCATGTTTTTAAGGAGATTACCAATGAAACAAACTGAAATGGGTAGTGATTCTGTACAAATGCTCAGACTACTATCTTGGTATCTTGCTCTTACATCCTACTTGGATATAACAAGGGCACAGGATTGTAACTTAGATTTAAACAAAAACTAAAAATGAGAGTCAGAGAAATATCCAATTTGCTCCTCATACTATCTTGGGGGAATTTGGGGGGAAACTGAGAGGAGTTAACAATGCTATACAATTGTTGCTCATTGCAGATCCTTATAATTAGTAATCCTTAATTAACAGTGAATAGAGATATGGTTCTTTATTCCCATACCTATATTCATTCCAGGCGTCATACAATTTTTTTAAAAAAATCTTTCTGGCTAATAACTGGCACATTGCAGTAAATTAAACACTGTCTGAATCAATTCATTTAATGAATCAATACAATAAACATTATGGATCTGCTATATATTATGGACATGCAAGCCTTTTTGCCATTTCTTGATATAGTCACAATTTTAACAGCGCTCCAAAAACCTGCAGCTCATATACGCTGGGTCGGTCAAGACCGATAAACACAAAAAGGTAGATAATATGAAATGTATAGAGACCTTGAATGCTTGTCAGAGGCTAGGTGTGGACATAGATCACTTTATATTTTGAAAGCAAACTTTATGGTGAGTGATGGAGTTGAGTGCCAAGCTTGGAGTTATCTTTATAGAAAAAATAGTTCTGTCAATTTGTAGTGAAGTCCTTTTTTCCAACAACACAGATAAGTTACATTATGGCCAGAGTTGTATTGGTGACATATACTGGCATAGCTTTTGGTTTAACAGATTTCCTCTGAACATAACAGGTTTTTAAACCAAAGAAGTGTGTTTTTCTCTACGGAATATTTTCTGCATAACACTTTGGGGGGTAGGATACCAGGAAAATTTTTACAAAATTCTTCCTGATTAGGGTTCCCATCTGTCCAGAAATCTATTTTTTCAATGTGGGAATAATTAATTATGGGGTTTTTTTACCACACTAGTCATTTTTCACAATTTTTTTGGTCACAACTGTCATGTCCACTACAATTTTGGGATATAATAAGTGCTGGTGACAGAATCTAGCACTTTGACTGCTCCAAAAAGGCTTGGGAGTGTTGAGAATCCTTATAGAAGTTATCCGGAATGTCAAGATACTCTGTATCAAAGGGACATGCAAGTATTTTGGTAGCCCCATTAGTCTGGATGGGGTCTCTTCTAGTCTTGGACCCTGGCAATGCCCAATCATGCCACTTTTTGGAGCTAGCTATGGATGATATCTCTAAGAGAATCTTTCATATACATAGTTGTGTTTCTCATCTCATCATGAAAGAAGAATCTTCTTAGAGAATAGCTGTTATTGTCACACTGAGTGTTTTCAGTGTGAGAGATATCAGCTTATTTTTGTTCTGACTCCCTGCATTCAGATCAGCTGCATCAGCCATCTCGAAAGCAAGATCTGAAAGGATCCTTTGTGGGCTAGCTGAAACATTGTGTTCTTGAAGTTTTCTCATGGGATTCACTGAGACAGCTTCCCCTTCCCAGTTGGATATTTTGACACTAGGGCTACATATTTTCCCTCCTCCCTGCCTTCCAGCATTTTGAAGTTTTATTTGGGCTACCGAAAATCCAGGAACAAAAGAAAGCAAGGCTCGCATGATTCAATTGAGTTTTGGTAAACCCAGGCATTAATCAGTGGAAATGATAGATATATATGATCCTCCATCTGGCAAAACACAAAAGCCTTTGTATATTATTTTCATGTACAGTTTACTGCAACCTAATGCATGCCAATCTGGGCTTTGAGATCACTTTAAACCAATGTTTTCTGAAGGTGCAATTACACTGGTAGTAATTAAATCAATGTTTTGTGCCCAAAACGTTTGGGGCCAAGAGTCATATTATTAGGATTTTGCAATGATTTGCTAATTGTAGCAATGTCGGTGATTGTCAATGATGCTGAAATTTGCAGGATGCCTGGAAAGCTGCTAATCGTGGATGACAAATCAGGAATCAGGAACCAAGAATCTCACTAGGTTGAAAGCAAACAACAGAGGCTTTATTCAATTTGCACAAAAGGGACACTCATACAGCATGGATGCTTGACAGGTACAAGTGTAAAGCATGATCGTAAACAGATATTTTTATATACATAAGTTTCCATTCACCACCATTGTTCAGTTTCAAAAATTCCCTCCCTCTTCACTGATTGGCCAGCTTTGAGAAGCTGGACAGTGTCCTCCTTGGCCTATGGATAGCTGGGAGGCGGGTCCAAGTGGCCAGCTGCCCTGATTGGTGGAGGCGCCAGTGACATAGTTGGGGATCTCCTCCCAGCTGGACAGGGAAGCCCTGAGGCTTCCAATGGGCTTGCGGATGTGATTCGAGGGAGGGAGGGAATGTTGTGGCTCAGCCTTTGCCTTTGTATGATTCTGATGTGCCTTTGCATGACTCTGATGAAGATTCTGGGTTATATGTGCTTAATGATGGGATTCAGGATGAATTCGAGGATGACTCTGATGCTGGGAATTAAAGCAGCTGTGGGAAATGAAGATTACCACTCCCACATCACCCAAGCTTGTAAGCACTGTCATCTTAAAAGTAACTTGTGGTTTCTTTTCTCCTATAGTTTTTGGCAACAGCAGTTCGAAAACATGCCAATGTGAGTAGATCAATAGGTACTGCTCCGGCGGGAAGGTAAGGGCACTCAATGCAGTCATGCCGGCCACATGACCTTGGAGATGTCTATGGACAACACCGGCTCTTCGGCTTAGAAATGGAGATGAGCACCAACCCCCAGAATCGGTCACGACTGGACTTAACATCAGGGGAAACCTTTACCTTTTTATAGCTTTTGGCATAGCTGCCACAATAGTTAGAAAGCTCTCCCCTTTCTTTCATTTTAATAAATCAACCAAATTGTTGAGCAAAGCAAAAGAGATGTGGTATGTCAAAATGGAAGTGCCACCTTTCAAGGAGAATGAAGTGTAGATAACTGCAAAAGTGATACCAGAGCGAATTCATTCTGCTAAACAATTCCTCTTAGACTCTGTTATTGTCTATTATAAATAGCTGGCTTTGGAGGCTTATGATTTCATCCAGCTCCTTCCCTACCCTCTTCCACTAAAAATAAAATAAAATTACTATTCAGCCAAAAGAAAAGTTCTGAAAAATATTAAAACTTTCCTTTCTGTAATGCGCAGATATAACTTCTCTTGGAAAATAATATAATTTTGCTTGACTGTGATGGGAAAATAAGATAAGAGCACAACTACATAGGACTGGCGTGTGAAAAGGACACAATGTACAACTCTGTTGGCTTTGTTTTTGGCTTTGTCTATTTTGGCTTTGTTTTTAAAAGAACCATGACTCTTTAGTCACCCCCAAAAAGCAGTCTAGTAGAGAGGACACCAATCTTTCCTGTAGAGATGGAAACCTACATGCCATAGACTGCATGTAGCCCTAAAAAGCCATCTTGTGATCCCCAGGTCTTACCAAATATCACTCCTTTAAGGTATGTATTTCCTCTAAAACAAAGTGTGCCCCTGTTTACATCTACTGAGATTTGGTTCCAGGACCTCCATAGAGACCAAAATCTATGGTTGCTCATATTCTGTTATATATAATGGCATATGATATCTTCACATAGCCCAGTTGCTGGTGAAAGGGAAGGTGCGCCGGGCAGCTCATGGTGCCCTGCGCGCCCTCCCTCCTTCCCCCATCATATGGTGGTGATGGGACAGGATGTGTTTGCACCCTGTCCCTGTCCCCATCAGATGAGAGAAAGGGTGGCAATGCATGTTGCCCCACCGCCCTTTCCCTCATCATTCAGGGAAAAGGAGAGGAAAGAGCGTGTTGCTCCAATGGAAACACACTTTCCTCCCTGTAGTGATGGAGGAAGTGCCTTTCAGTGATTCCCCTCCACTTTGAGAGGAATGTGGGTGGGCCCTGCCGTGGGTCGTATGATGGCGCAGGGCAGGCCCCGTCCAAGCCGTGAAACAAAACAGCAAAATGTGTCCGTGAGAAGAGGTCTATAATAAAGTTGCATTCCTTATATAAAATGGCAAAATCAAATTTTGCCTTGTGAATTTTAAAAATATTTTCATCCATGCATGGTTGAAGCCATGGATGCAGAAACCATGGATATTGAGGGCTGACTGTACCTTACTTTTTAGCAAAATAAAAATAAAAATGGAGGGATTGGGATTTTTCCCTAAAACTGAGAGTGACCTTCTGACAGCTTCCAATTTCATTCCAGGGTACTGTTGTGACCCTTGGAGGGTGCTGAGACCACAAAAGCACCCGCCAGATTTCCAGAGCTTGGCCAATGTTTTTGTATTTGTTAAAAACACTGGGGGCACTTCCGGACAGCAATTTATTGCGAGCAAAAACAAGTTAAAGTAACCTGGTTTTTTCTCACATTGATGTCCACATGGGTGCCCAAAAGAAGCAAACTTTCCCATTGCTTGTCCCTATTGCAGCATGGTAACTACTGTACTGAAATGGACAACCCAAATCCACCTCTAAAACCTTTAAAAGAAAAGAAAAACTTACAGGGCTGCCATTAGGCCTCTCTGCATGCTTTCTGGCACATACCAATGTTGTGCCAGGAAAGTAGGGAGACAGGATTGATTTTCCCCCGCCCCCGCACCTGCTAGCGCAACATTGGTACGTGCCAGGAAGCATGCAAAGAAGTATAATGGCGGGCCCACAGGCTTGAAGAAACAAATTGGGCTGTGGGGACAGATTTCAGGGTAGTTCAAGATTACCCAGTAGTCTATCCCCATAGGGCTCATACTCCATTAAACTCGGGTCTTTTAGAAAGACCTGATTCTATTAAAGTATCAAAATAATTCACAAAATAATGTCACAAATTCTTCCTCCTTTACCTGAGGTGTTGTTTGGATGCCTTAGGTAAAAGTCCAACAAAGCCCACATTTTGGGCCCCGTATGGAATGACTCTGGGTTGTCAACTATGAAAGAAGACACCTGAAAAAGCCACACAGCTGGGTTGGTCCAACCACATGACCAGAATGATCACTATGGGTCTCTGTCACCAATCAACACTCTTCATCTCAACCATGAGCCAGTTTGCCAGGATAGTCCCATAAAATCAGCTCTGCCCACTTGATTCTGGCTATCTTTGAACCTAAGCAGGAACTTCCCTTCACCTTTGGTCTATTTTCTTATGTGGGGGGTGGGTGGGGGGCACAAATGCATCTCCAAAATTTGTGTGTTGAGTATAGAAACCTGATGCTGCTGTTACATCTCATGGATTAAATTACATACTATTCTACATGTATTAGTTTTGACGTTGCCATAGTGCTCTTTCACCACATCCCTTTTGAAATGAATCCCAAAAGTGCTCTGTTAACTGAGATATATCAACTGGAAATGAAACAGAAAGACATACTGCGATCATAAACCAAGTGCTCCCTTCATCAAAATTCTCTTTGCTTACATTTTCTGCAACTTGTAAGCAAACTGCCTATAAATCTTTTCAGCTGTATAATTTGTATTAGTTATGACACATAGGCCACCCTCTGCTCCATTCTTTCTACTTCCAAGTATAGTTAAGTGCCAATGCAGTCATATAATTTGAGATTCACAAGCAGATAAAATATAATAGACTTGATTATCATCTTCCTGGCTGTCATAAAAGCTACAAAATCTCTTCCACTGAGTAATGTGAAATGGAAGTCTAAATTAAACCAGAGGCCTTAAGGACTATCTCAGGGAAGGGAAACATGTGGCCACCCAGACATTGTTGAACTGCAAGTCCCATCTGTTCTAGGGCTGAATTGTTATTATCAATTTGAAAAGATCCATTGAATCAATGAGAACCACCATTCATCAACTAATCCAATGGGTCTTTTCTGTTTAATACTATTAATAATTTTTAAGTAAGATACAAAATTTCCATTCTTACCTTGAAAGCCTTATATGGTTTGGGCTCAAGTTACCTGGTGGGGCCACATTCTTCCGTATAATCCACTCTCTGTACAATCCACTCCAGGTTTTCTGGGGGGCATTTGCTTCAATCAGTCAAATGTAGACTAACCGCTTCCTAGAGAATATATTTTTCAGCATCCCCCAGGTAGTACAGTGGCCTGATAGAGGAGATCCATCAGCAAAATATGCATTCTGAATTTAAAACAGCATCAAAGATCAGTATTTTCTAGCAGCTCCACGCAGATAATGTTTAAATCAATAAATTTAAAAGTACATTTGCCCTTCTGTATCCACATATTCAATCAAACACTGCTCAGAATATTTTGGGGGAAATTCCACAAACAATCTTGATTTGGCCACACACCAAGCACTAATCTGATGTATAGGTATACCTACCTATAGCCTCCCACCATTTCACAGATTCTCAGCTTTTCTCTGGTGCTTGTTTGATCTGTTTGTCCTTTCATACAAAGGTCACAATTTTGCTTTACCATTGTGTATATTGGGACTTGTGCATCTATGGATTTTGATATCCACAGGGGCTCTAGGAACCAACCTCAGCAAATAACAAAGGCTCATTGTACGTATGTATTAAAGTATGCATTGATTGTTTGAATGTGTTTTAACGTGAAGTCAAAACTCATTTGTTTAAGCAGCCTTTTAACAACTAATTGTTTGCAAGGAGAAGGAATGCATTTACTCTAGTTTTAAATTTTGTATGTTTTTGTAACACTTCTGTGCAGGGAATCCCAGCCCAGACCCTTAATCTCCATTTACAAGGAAGCTTCCACTCTGATCTATAAGGGGCTGTTTCCTTGACTCTTAGGAAGCAGCTGATTCCACTCCCTTGTGCAAGTGATCTCCAGCATCGCAATCAGAAGTAGGACCCTTATCACAAACCCCCCTTGCACCAAAGATCACTTGCATGAGAGGTGGTGGGACCATTATCCAACTACTTCCCAAACAACTGGGGAATAGATCCCTATCAATCACAATGGTGGCAGCACAGTAAATAGAGATTGGGGACTTCACAATCCCTACATAACAGTCACAAGTGCATAAGGACATCATCACATCGAGGTCCAATTTACAGGTGATCGTAGGGGGGTTCGCCATGCAGCATAACAAATTTGGTGGGCAACAGAACAATTTGTCACCCTGCACCCCGTATCACCAACTTACTTATCCCATGGGGGAAACATTGCCGCCCTGCTTCCCCCCCCCCCAAGCCCTGTTATACTTTATGAGAACACAGGAAGCCTTTTGTGTACTCTCTTAGTGTCCTAGGACACTTGCAGCATGCTGGAAGAACAGAGCCCTGCCGGAAGTAGATGTTCATCATCTGATGGCATCCGGCAGGCTCTGTCCTCCTGGCATGCTGCAGGTATCCTAGGACACTGAAAATCAGTAATGTGATGAGGTCCTAAGTCTAGATTACACAGAGGATTCTAGCCATCGCCTTCATCATCATCATAAGGAATCCTGGAAATTGCAGTCAACCATCTGGATGGCAATACAATCTCTGCCCAAGTTCTAATGGATTATTTTAAAGTTATATATAAAATTCAGCACACCACATGACTACATCTGGGCATGTTGGCAAAGTCCATGATTCTTCTTTGTTCACTTTGAGTGGTTAAACACTTTACCTACATGCAAAGGGATCCTGTAGCACATTAAAAATTAACTGAGAAAATGAAGTTGAAAGTGTAAGCATTAATAAACTCAGTGTACTTCCTCAGGTGCAAATGGAAGGCAACCCATACCATGACAAACAGATGTCTTCCACCACTTGAAATAGAACCTCTTCTTTTTTTAAAAAAAGTGTACTTACTAGTTTGACCCCAGGTTCTTTCATCATCTCAAGACTTAGAAATAATCCCTTGCTAGTACTTTCCTGATAAGATGAATGGACAAGAGATTTACATTCTGCGGGCTAAGACATGCTCGGTAATGACACAAGAGGAGGCTTTGGAATGATAGCATCCCATTTGTGGACCTTTCACCTTCCTGTCCCTGTTTTGGGGGGGAAGGGGGAGATTAAATGCACAGCAATAACATTTTTATTACACAAAGTTATTAGTATTAAATGGTTGTAAATCATTCTTCTTTTAAAAGTAAATCCTTGGTTTATCAATATATTCTGCTGCAGATACATCCTGGACTACAATGACCCAAAACCCAAAAAGGGTGTACTATTTTAGGTGGTTCAGTACTTACAAGGTATATTCTTTAACAACCAATGTCAGAATGACATAATTGAAAACAAAATGAAAGTTCAAAAAAGATAATACTAAATAAAGACTGAGTGATGCAGTGGTTTGAGTATTGCAAAGTCATACTTGGGAGATCCAGATTTTAATCTGCACTGAGCCAACAACTTCACTTTGGGTTGGTCATTCAGTCATTACAGGGCTTTTGTGATGGAGTAGGGCATGCAAACTCTCTTGCACCTATCAAAATAATAAGATAAATGTATCACAAATAAATATGTTATCTTTCCTGTACATCTGCTGTTCAGATATCACTTCTTAAGGGTGTTATGATTATCATCAGCACAGGAAGAATGTATTTATAATGTATTCCACTGGAATGGTTTTGACATTAATGGTAATCTGAGAAGACTTTTGAAAACTATTTCTAGTATCTGAAGAAAAAAATAAAGAGGTGCACTGAGAGTATAAAAGAAATATTTCTCAGCAGCTTTTAGACCGTGCAGTTCTGTGGCATTTTGTGCTATACCTGAACAGGGGGAAAATGTATGCCTTTACACTTCTTTTTCATTACAGTTAAATGAAAATTCATCACTTGCATCTAGAGGAATCAATATATTTTGCTTCCCAAGAATGGAGCCACTTTTTCAGTATCATATTTTCTAGTTTTATTTTATTATAGATTATGCCATCTAGACAGTTTATTGGCAAAAGGTGGTGCTTTTTACCCAGCCAAAATCACCCAGGGTACAGATGATGCATTTACTGTCTGGTCTCAAATTTCTAGATATATCAACAGCATCAGTACTTTCATGAACATTCAAGTTATTTCAGTTCTCATTACTCATTTTAATGGAGGGATTAACTTGGATTCTGTAGGGTCAAAGTTCATATTTCCTCCACAGCAGCTGGTGTGGCAGAGTAGCTTTGTGTTGTTATTCCATTCCAACTCCCTGATTAGTTCTGAAAATCATTCGGTGACCTTGGTCCACCACTGTCTCTCAGCCTGATCTCTCTCAATTGTGACCAAGTTGCTCTCTATGAGCAGCTGAGGTCCAAGGACATGACTGGTGTGAGATGCTACACCATGCTGGCAGAAACTTTGGAAATATCCGTACTCGAGTCTAATGTGCCATTGAATCTAATGCACAGCTCAATTTTCAAAACTCTAAAACCAAAAAAATGTATTTGCTGTGGAATGTAATGTGCAGTGGCAAAAACTGCACTCTTTGTAATTTGGCCAAAAAGGTGCGCATTATAATGGCTGCCTGCTTATAAATCCTTCTGTAAAAACAAAAATGTTAGAACACCAAAGCTTTCAGCAATGGAAAAGAAAACCTCCAGGTGCATCTATGCTGTAGCATGAATCCACTTTAACTGCCCTGGTTCAATTTTATGGGGCCATGGGGGCTGTAGCTTGGGATCATGGGGACTGGCAAAGAATGCTGATGCCTTTCCAAACTATAAATCCCAGTATTGCATAGCATTGAGTCATGGCAATTCACTTAGAGTTGACATCCCTCAAATAGGAGCTCCAGGTGCTCCTGAACTAGTTTCCCTTTTGCTTTGGCTCCGTACTAGATTACCAAATCACACAAATCTAATGCACACCCTAATTATGGAGAGGTCATTTAGCCCAAAAAAGATGAGCACTAGATTCGAGTAAATACAGTATGTGTTACGCTAGTTCTCTAACCATGAGTAACAGAAAGGTCGTGAAGGGTTCATCTAAAACATTTAGCATTTTTGCACAGAGCTGTTCAGAGGCTTAGCCCCCAACCCATTACAGTAGCAGGAGGCTGTGCAATTGGGCCAAAGCCAGTTCGGCTCCACTGAATACTTACCCTTACATGGCATATTGTTTCAGTTGCTGTGGCAGCCAAAAAGCTCTGGAGAGCCCCTGATCATTGCCTGGCACTTTGAGTTGTGTGGACTAAGTTGTATTAGAGCCAGTCTTATTGTCCACACTAGCCCCAAAGTATATGGCTACACCAGAGTTCTTCTTTCTCGTCTTCATTATCCTCCTTTTTCTCCTAAACCATAATGTTGGAGATATTTGCATCCAAACTGTAAAAACTATACTTTTTTTCAGAGTGTGATGAATCTTACCACCACGTCCCTGAAAATTGAACAAATGCAGTTTAGAAGGTGATGTAATTAATATTTCCTCTGGAGACAGAAATATTTTTACAAGAATGTAATCAAGAATTGATGGATTTTTTCTTAAGACAGAGGTGCAGGATCCACAACAAGATATGTAAGCAAAGCTTATATGAGAGGAGAATTGATAAACTATGCTTCCAGATTGAAAAAAGAAAGAGAAACAAAAAAGATGGAGCTGAAGAAGGAAATATAGAATTTAGAGAGTGGAAATATGAGAAAATGGATCAATAAAAGATTAAATTACTCCAGCAATAGTTCTTATTGATTACAATCCATGAAATGAAAAAAGTTTGAATTTACAAGTAAACTTGAAACACAATTTTCTTGTAAGTTGAAACAGTAAAGGGTAACAAAAACGTCACAAAGATCAAGATGGGAAATCAATTTGTAATGGATAATTCAAATTTATCCTTTGAGGAATATCACAGAAACTAAGAGTGCATCTACATTATGGAATTAATGCAGTTTTGCACTACTGTCATGGCTCAGTGCTATGGAATCATGTTTTACAAATTCTTTAGCCTTCTCTGCCATAGAGTGCTGGTAAGCCATATGCAAGGGACAATGGAGAAATTTTTGATATAAAAGTCTAATTAGATAAGCTACAATGAAACAAATTATGTGGGAAACAAAATTATGTGGCAAAGTTTGAATGGGTCTATAACAACTATGGAACTTCTTCGAGCAATTAAAAAATCTGGAAAAGTGCCAGGCCCAGATGGACAATCTGCAGTATTTTTTAAAATGAATTTTTAAAAGCATTGCAATGATGTGCGATGAGTTATTTTTTAAAGGGGTTGGTGCCAGACTCATGGGGAAATGCCTATATTACAGAAATTCATAAATAAAATACCAATGAGACATTTACAAAGAATAGTATACCCATCTCACTATAATACGAGGGTTATCCAGAAAATAGATTACGTTTTGGAATTAAAAGTGAACAAAGTATAGGAGAAAACATTTACCAAATGCAGTTGAAAGCCACACCCAAATACCACTTCTCAACATAGTCGCCATTCAAATCTAGGCACTTATCATAGCTATGAATGAGCTTGGCAACTCCTTCCCCACAAAACTCTCCCACTTGCGTCCTCAACGCAGCATTTTGGCGACGATGTGCAGCTGCGGGAAGGTGTGACCGGCTGGTTGAGGACGCAAGTGGCAGAGTGTTGTGGGGAAGGAGTTGCCAAGCTCATTCATCGCTATGATAAGTGCCTAGATTTGAATGGCAACTATGTTGAGAAGTAGTATTTGGGTGTGGCTTTCAACTGCATATGGTAAATGTTTTCTCCTATACTTTGTTCACTTTTAATTCCAAAATGTAATCTACTTCCTGGATAACCCTCATATATTAACTACAGTCTTGACAAGCAGATTGAGAAAATGTATTTCTCAAAATATCCATGAGTATCATAGTGAGGGGTTTTGTCAAGGACAGAACGCCACTAGATAAGATTCAACACAGTTTATTAAAGATACAGAACCAAAAATGCTCGTAAAAAACAAAGAGCTAGGCAAACACTCGCCTTCAATATGAAAAGTCACTCAAAAACGGTTCAAAAGATAAACCGGATTAAACAGGAGTTTAATCCGGGTTAAACCAAAAATGCTTACTTCAGCCTGGGACTTTAAATAAACAAAAGCTGGTAAACAAAGATTCAATAGAACATAAATACTGGCAGCAGATTCCTCTCTGCTACTCAACAGCTGTGGTTGAGCAACTAAGTTGTTACTCCTCCATGCAGCGGGCGAACTCCGGGTCCAAACACATCAATCAGGGTTGCAGCGGTCAGCGGGGTCCCAATCCGGTCCGAGGTCGATAGCCAGGTGCAGGCATCTTAGGTTCCACGAAATCCTCCGATAGCCAAAGAAAGGGTCGTCCAAGATCGTAGTCAGTCAGTCAGTCAGTCAGTCAGTCAATCAGTCAGTCAGCCAGTCCAGTGTCAATTCCAAGTAGGTAAATAATGTCCGTCAAGAAGACGACGGAGGGTCCAAGGTATTCAGCAAACGAAACACACCCGTCTTCAGGAAATTCCCAACAAGAGCCCAAGCGTTCGTCCAGATTACCTTGCCCAACGCAATTAGCCCTGGATTCAAGACCCCATTTTATGCCAGTTACAACTCCTCATCGCTATCAGGTGTTACCCTAATTCCAGGTGCCTCATCATCATCATCCTCATCAGAGCTAAAACATCTTTGACTACGCCCCACAGCATCCCCAGCTGTGGATCCCGTTCCATCCCTCCAGCTCGTCCACGGGTCCGATCCTGCAACCCACCAGTCACTTCCCATGCTATCATTACCAGGAACACCCAAATCCTCCCTCACACGAGTCCATTCCATGTCATCCTCCTCTGAGCTAACCACCTCTTCCTCCATTCTCTCGGTAAAACCCTCAAAGGAGTCTTCGTCAGATGGTTCTGCAAAGATGTCCCGCAGCCGTTTCCTCTCTCGCTCCTCAAGAGAGTCTGACTCTCGAGGAGTCTTAAGACCACGTCTCCCAGTATTGGAGCCATAAGGCTCAACCATAACAGGTTTTGTTTTTTTGTTTTTTGCCAAAAGACAATACAAGAATAACATAAGAGTTATTATTAATATTATTGAATTTTTGAAACACCATAATGATAAGAACTTAGTTTGATTTATGTATTTATTTAAATGCAGAGATGGCATTTGATATTTCTTAGCATTTGATATTGCTTGGTATTATTTATTTCAAATATTAGAGAAAATGGTCTTTGGTGCAAATATAATTTGTGTGATAAAGAACTTATACTCAGCTCAAACAGCCCAGGTCTTAGTAAATTACAATGTAACAAATTGATTGAAGAGGGGACCAGATACTGTTGTCCCTTCTCACCTTTACTGTTTATCTTAGCATTTTTGAGAGTCTACTGAGAGAGACCCGACAAGATGACAGAATCTATGGAACTGAGGTTTTAAAAAGAACAGTACACGCTTAGAGTTTATTAGGATGATCTTGTGATATCGACACAAAACCCACTGGAATCAATTAAGGTTCTTTTGCGGAAAAATAAAGTATTTGTGGCTTGCTCTGGGTCTAAAGTGAATTATGACAAAACAAAATTGCTGACTAAAAGTACAACCAAATGAGGCAACAAACTGTTTCAGATTTTAAAGTGGAAAAGGGGAGGTTAAATATTTGAGAGTTATAATCATGAAGAAGTTTATTATTTCATAACAATAGTGAACAATGTCTGAAAAGAAATTAAAAGAAACTTAGAAAGATTGGTCAACTTAAATGCATTATTTTTAGATAGGATTTCAGTAATGAAAACAAATGTTTTGCTAGGATTTTATTTCTCTTTCGAATGAACCCTATTAGAAGAAATGCCTTTTGTACAATAGCAGAAAGAGATTTCCTGATTTGTCTGGAAAGCAAAGTAACCCAGAACACAATTTAAAACAATACATGATGCTAAGAATAGGAATGGATTTGGGGTTTCTAATATCAGATTGTATTAAGAAGGTAACTATAGAACAACACTCAGAATTCCAGACAGGAAACAATCAGGGCCAGCTAACACCTCCCAACAAATGATTCCCCCAAACTGGAAGCAGACAGGCTTTGAAGCTGCAAGGCTATTTAATACTAATCAAGCTGGCCAGTTGCAACATTTACACTCACCCCAAACAGACAAGAGTTCTTTCTCCCACACTGGACATCATTCCACAGATATATAAACCTCACTTGCCTAGTTTCCAACAGACCTCACAACCTCTGAGGATGCCTGCCATAGATGTGAGTGAAACGTCAGGAGAGAATGCTTCTGGAACAAGGCCATACAACCCGGAAAACTCACAGCAACCCAGTGATTCCGGCCATGAAAGTCTTTGACAACACATTGTATTACAAAGATTATCATTCTGTATGGTTGAAGGGAAACTATTATTTAGAAGTGTGACTGTCTTGACAAGCCATGAAGGCCATGATTTAAGACTTGGTTGGCAAGGTTATTTTTGGTGTGACAAAGTCAAAGCACTTGCTGAATTTAAAAATATTTGTATTCAGCTCTCCAATGAGCTTAGTATGAATATAAACAGAGACTTTTTTCCTAAAATAATATTAGGCATGTCACTACAGGAAGGGTTTTTGGGAAAGAATGAGTTAAAATTGGAGATAGCTGTTTTATGATGATCTTTCAAATTATGAACTAGATAGCTGGAAGTTTTAATCAAGAAAGTTGCTTCTTAAGAAAAGTAAATATTATAATTGGTTTGCTTATATGCAACTTAAGGACAGTTTTAGTTAAGGTAGAAAGATGGCTTTTGAAACTAGACACAGAAGAGGCGCCGGTAAAATAATATATTACGATGTGGAGTCAAACCTATAATGTCCATATGGATGTATGGATGGGGACTGTCTAAAATATGACATTTATTTTATATACATAGTAAAATGTCTTGGCTAAGATGTATTGTATATACTCAAGTATAAGCTGAGTTTTTCAGCCTTTTTTTTAGGGTGAAAAAGCCCCGCTCAGCTTATACTCCAGTGAGAGTCCTGGCCGGCTTATTTTCGGGTCAGCTTATACTTGAGTATATATGGTAATCAGAGTTGGACAGTCTTATCTTAAATTACAGCTTTATGTAAATATTCAAAAACATTTAAGCTACTGATGCATCAATTAATGTAATTTTATTGGTATCAATTTTTATTTTTATTTTTGAAATTTACCAGTAGCTGCTGCATTGCCCATCCTCATTTTATACTCAAGACAATAAGTTTTCCCAATTTTTGGTGGTAAAAATAGGTGCCTCCGCTTGTATTCGGGTTGGCTTATACTTGAGAATATATGACAGTGGTTCTCAATCTGTGGATCCTCAGATGTTTTTGGCCTTCAACTTCCAGAAATCCTAACAGCTGGTAAACTGGCTGGGATTTTTGGTAGTTCTAGGCCAAAACATCTCGGGACCCACAGGTTGAGAACCACTAATACAGTATATGGTAGATGTTAATCCAAAAAATTCTGAAGCTTGATTTTGTAATGTTACCAGAAATGCTTTTGTTAGACATTATCAGAGCCGGCCCTAGATATTTTTCAAGTGTAGGCGAACAGAATTTTGGTGCCCCCCCCCCCAAACCAATCACTGAAAAATAAAAGTGTTGGATAAGCGAAAATGTTGGATAATAAGGAAAGATAAAGGAAAAGCCTATTAAACATCAAATTACATTATGATTTTACAAATTAAGCACCAAAACATCATGTTTTACAACAAATCAATAGAAAAAGCAGTTCAATACATGGTAATGTTATGTAGGAATTACTATATTTGCGAATTGAGCACTAAACATTGAACAAGGATATAGGGCAGTGTGGACTTAGATAACCCAGATAGCCCTCAGTATTAAAAAAAATACTCTAAAATCAGGACAATAAATAAAGAACAACACTCTGAAAACAGAAGAAATCCAGACAGTAAACAATCAGGGACAGCTAACTCCTCCCAAAAAAAGATTCTCCCAGGCAAGAAGAAGCCAGGCCTTGAAGCCACAGGGCCATTAAATGCTAATCAAGGTGATTAATTACAACATTCACACCTGCTTCAAAGAAAAGTTCTTTCTCCCACCCTGGACCTTCTACAGATATATAAACCCCACATACCTAGCTTCCAAGTTCCCACAGACCTCACAATTTCTTTTTTTTTTTTTAATAATTTTTATTAAGTATTTTTGCATACAGGTTTAAAATAGTGGGGTTCCAAAATGGGAGAGGGAAGTAGGGGGTAGGGAGGAGGGGGTGGGGCTGGGAGAGAGGTTATAGAAGAGGGGGGAGGAAAAAGGGGAAAGGAGGAGAAACAAAAGCAAAGGGGGTGGGTTTTAGGAGGGTGGGAGGGGGGAGGGGGCTAGAGAGAGGCCGGTTGAGTCTTTGGATGTCAGAGAGTAGTCCCCTTGTGGTGTCGGCTAGTCCATGGGTAACTGTCCATTTGGGTGGGGTGGGGGGTCCGTTTGCCTCCTGAAGCGACATGTTGTGTTGCTAGATTTGTATATTTCTGGTTGTTCTTGTGGAATTTCTTCGAGGTATGTCCGTCTTTTCCTTATGTATTCTTCAAATATTGACCAGTCGGTTTCTTTTATTGGTTGTCCATGGTGTTTCTTCATCAGGAAGGTTAGTCTGTCCATGGTCTTTATTTCCCATACTTTTAATAGCCATTGATTGATTGAAGGGATCTGGTTTGTTCTCCATAGTTTGGCGAAGGCAATCCTGGCTCCTATAACCAGATAGTTTAGAATTTTTTCCTCATCTGTGTTCAATTTCAAATTTTTAAGGCCCAATAGGTATAGTTCTGGTCTCATATGTAGTTTCTTTCCCATTATTTTTACACATTCTTCATGGATTTTTTTCCAGTACCTCTTTGTTTCGGGACAGGACCACCACATGTGGTAGAAACTGCCCTCATTCACCTGGCACTTCCAACATTTTATTTGAATATTTTTGTTGTAATGGCTTTTTTTTTTTGGAGTGATGTACCATCTGTAAATCATTTTGTATTAATTTTCTTTTAAGTCGGTTGCATATGTGTGTTTTATATTTTTCTTCCAGATTGATTCCCATTCCTCATATCTTATAGGCCTTTCTATGTCTTTGGACCATTGCACCATGCTTCCCTTAATTTGTTCTTCCTCGGTATTCCACTCCAAGAGTTTCTTATATATCTTTGTAATTAATTTGTTTTCAGACTCTAGAATTTTGTCCCATTCTGAGTCTTTCTTCATGAAGCCATCTTGTTTATCCTTAATATATTCTTCCTTTATTTGCCTGTAGTGGATCCATGATAAGTGACCGAATGATTTCAATACTTCTTCTTGTGATTTTAGTACGTATTCATTTTATTGACTTGTGAGGACATCTCTGTATGTGGGCCAGTTTATGTTGCTTTGGATACTCTTCTGAGTTATTGCTAGTGGCGATAGCCACATTGGAGTTTTGGTGAACATTCTTATTTTATATTTCTCCCATATGTTGTTTAGTGAAGTTCTTATTATATGGTTTCTGAATATTTTCTTATTGTTTTTGTCTGCTTTGTGCCATATATATAAATGCCAGTCGGCTTTTAGGTCGAAACCTTCTAGATTTAAGATTTTCTTGTTCCTTAGAA
This sequence comes from Anolis carolinensis, assembly GCF_035594765.1. Lineage (NCBI taxonomy): Eukaryota > Metazoa > Chordata > Lepidosauria > Squamata > Anolidae > Anolis > Anolis carolinensis. The sequence continues at coordinate 117,865,584 of NC_085841.1, read as the reverse complement.
ATAGCCAATCTTTGATCCAAGTTAAGGCACAAGATTCGTAGACCTCACAATTTCTGAAGGCCCTGAAGGTGGGCTCCCGTGGTGCAAAGGTGGGTCTGCGCCGGCCGGAAAGCCCAGCACGGGCACCGGGAGGCCCAGTGTGGCTACAGGAAGGCCCAAAAGAGAAGAAGGTGGAGAGTGGTGCCCTCCTCCCAGGACGATGGTGCCCCTGGGACGATGGCGCCACAGGCAAGTGCCTAGTTCGCCTTATGGTTGGACCGCCTCTGGACATTATAGATAAAGAATTGGAAAGTAAATATGAATTATCTCTTTGATATATTACAACATAAGAAAGAACATTGTTTGCTCTAACATGGAAACAGACTGATGCATAAATGATGAAAGAATAGATTATTAAGACTATTGAGTTAGTTAAATGGCCAAATTAATGTGGATTCTAAAGGATAAACTTACCAGAGGCCTTTTTGAAAGACTGAAAACTGCTAATGGGGTTTTGAACAATAAGAAATAAATCTAACAATTAATAACCCATAGTTATGGTTATGAGAAATTTAAGTAGGATTATTTAGTTTGACCTGTAATAATAGAACAATCTTTTTTCTTTTTTAACTTTTCTTTTCATTATAATCAGGACTGGGGGTGAGAATCCTACTGCATACTAGATATACAAGGTTTTGTTTAATCATGTCAGAAGGAACTTGAGAACATGCTTCAAGTCGCTTCTCGTGTAAGAGAATTGGACGACTACAGAGACATTGCCCAAGGGACAACCGGATGTATTAGCATCCTCCTGGGAAGCTTCTCTTATGTCCGTGGAAGCTAGAGCTGACAGACTGGAGCTTACCCTGTCTCACGGATTCGAACCAACAACCTTCAGGTCAGCAACCCAACCTTCAGGTCAGTAGTCCAGCTGGAACAAGGGTTCGAACCAGTGGCTCTCAACCTGTGGGTCCCTTGTAGTATTTTATATAAATTCTTACATCCAGGCTAGTCCTGGAGCCTCCGATGGCCTAGGGGATAAAAGCCTTGTGACTTGAAGGTTGGGTTGCTGACCTGAAGGCTGCCAGGTTCGAATCCCACCCGGGGAGAGCGCGGATGAGCTCCCTCTATCAGCTCCAGCTCCATGCGGGGACATGAGAGAAGCCTCCCACAGGGATGGTAAAACATCAAAACATCCGGGCGTCCCCTGGGCAACGTCCTTGCAGACGGCCAATTCTCTCACTCCAGAAGCAACTCCGGTTGCTCCTGGCACAGAAAAAAAAAACAGGCTAGGCAATTATACCAAAGGAAGGAGATATTTGTTGCATATACATTTATACACACTACATCACTGGTGCTCTATAATACACCTAAAACATATAGTAATGCTGTAATGCTGCTTTCAATTTCATTTGTGGTCATTTTGACTGCTTTCTAAGAAATTAGGGAGCAAAACTATCACATTTTGCACAATTTATGGCCATATTCAGATTATCTGGGGCCAAAAATTGGATCTAGAGACTTGCAGGGTTGCCATGAGAAGCAGTAAGTTCTGCAAAATGCGTATTAGGAGCTTTAGACAGTATGTGGGAATTGTATCCTCCTCTCTGCTTCACAAAAATCCTGTAAATGAGATAAGTATTGTTGTATATATATTTCAGGTGTATGGAATCTGACAAGTGTTAGCTTGCCTAAGGCTACCTACCTAGTACATTTATAGCTGATCAGGATGTGGGTTGCCTCATCATTAGAGTTTCATGGTAAAACACACACACTCACACACACACATACAGGATTAGTTTCTTAGTGCCCCCTTCTGTACAGTACTAACAAGAGTTAGGTAAGATGATACTCTTGGAGACAACAGCAGTGCCATTGTCTATTGCCAACACATTTCCAATTTTTGTATGTGGTTGTGAAAGCAAGGCAGTAATGAAAGGTATTGGGAAGAGAATCAACTTATTTGGAATGTGGTGCTAGAGGGAGTTCTACAGATACCCTTTAATCTCTCCAACAACAACAACAAAATTGGCCCTAGAGCTAAAGCCAGTGTGGAGTAGTAGCTTCAGTGTTGGACCAGGATACTGTTTCAAATCCTGAAGAATGGGTGGCCTTGGGCAAATCACTCAGCAGCAGAAAAAGCCAAAGGCAAAACCCTTATATATTTTCCCAAGAAACTTCTGTGATAGGTTCACCTAAGGCCACCATAAGTCATAAAAGAATTAAAGGCACACAACAAGAGTAAACCAAACATGATTCCTACCCTTGCTTTATAGCAGTGGTTCCCAACCTGTGGTCCGTGGACCACTAGTACCTCAAGAACTATAATATGATCTGCAGCCTCACCATTACTACAATTTTGCAACGAGATCAACTGGTCTCACGAAACCCTCTTACAGTGCGGAGGCTATGGGGATGTTAGGAGGGGAGAGGCTGATTACTCACAAAAGGCACGACAACTAGCCTCCCGACTGCTGCTTCTCCTCCCCCCTCCCCCCCAAATGGAGCCATTCCATGTGGTGCCTGGAAGCAGGGGCGCCTTGATGTCTTCGTTTTTAGGCCTGTCCCTAGCATTATTTGGGGTACTGATTCAGAAAATTGCATTAGATAGACCACATCAGCTCTAGATTATGAAATATGGTTTTCTGTGGGTGAGAAGATGGTGACTACTGGATGGCATATGTTCTGTATCAGAAGTTAGAGCTGATGTGATCTGTCCAATGCAGTTTTCTGAATCAGCACCCCAAATAACCAAACTGAATCTAAAGTTGACCAAAAATTGATTTGAAACCCTTTTGGTACTAATGTTGGAGAGTGGTCCCTGGTCAAAGTGGTCCCTGGTCAAAAAAAGGTTGGAAACCACTGCTTTATAGAATGAAATGAAGGGAAAACAATTTAACAATTACTGAATCCAAGTCCAACTGGCCAGCTTAAAATACCACCACACTAGCATCATACATTTTGGATATCAAGAATCCCATCTATTAGAAAAACAGAGCTTCTATGAACACTTTCTCTCTATGCATCCTCATGCTTTTCATAGATACAAACTGGATCATGTGTGGACAGGCAAGATTCAAGTGTGATCAAGATGGCAGAAGTTATTAAAGAGGAAGAAAACTCGAGCTAAGAGAGGCTGAAGACATTTACTCATAATTTTACCTGATCCAACTGGGAAGGGCAAGATTTTGCTTCCTCTTCTCCCTCCCTCCCTGCTGAGTTAAATAAGTGCAAGGTATTTTGAATACAATTTGCATCAACTGAAGTAATCTGGGACCAAAGGGACACAGTAGGAGGAAGAGAAAAGAACTTGACATTTAAAAAACATTTGAGAAAGTTGGATGAAAGAGTATGTCCTTTGCCATATTGAGACATTTGAGGAGTATATCCTTATTTCAGTTAGAATCATAGAGCTAGAAGAGACTACAAGGGTTATCCAGTTCATCTCCCAATATTTTAGTATGTGCTTCAAGTACAAGGCGGAAGCTGATTAATATGATAAGGCAGTCATTCAGATGTTTTGGATTTTCAGTGCAAAGCTTGGTCAAACTCAGATTTGCAAAACCTGTGGCCCTCCAGGTGTTTTGGATTTTAGCTCCCAGAATTCCTAGCCATTGGACAAGCTGGTCAAGGCTTCTGGGAGTTGGAGGCCCAGACATCTGGAGGGCTGCAGGGTGCGCAGGCCTGGTCAAACTGGTAGGGTTTCTGGCAGTTGAAGTTAAGCACCAAATGGCAAAAGTATAGCCAAAAACACATCACTTCTAGGTCTCTGAAAGCATGGCGGTGTGGCCTGCTTGAGAAACATAGGGGTAAAACCTGCTGCCTAGCACAATTGCCCACTCTTTCCTGTAACTAAGATTATTAATGAATAAAAACTCACTGATTATAATCCTTGATATAGCATTGGTTTTCTTGTGAGAGAATTATAGTAAATCAGGCTAAGAAAAGACTTTGCTAAATGTTGCTAAGTGTTTGAAAATTGGATATATAAAGGTTACACAGCATTTACATTCTTTTAATGGCAGTGGCCTGTGCTGCTGGTATATGTTCTTCCTTCTATTTTTAAATGTAAATGGCTTGCAAGATGAAATGTACACTGCTAGACTGGGAATTAAAAAGAGGGGGTGAGGGAGCACATCTCCTTTGCAGAAACATGTGTTCGACAGATGGTGTTAAATGCTGTCAACATTGTTTCTGCCTTGTCCATAAAGAAAGTGAGGACAGGTGAAGAGAGCAGAACACAGAGAGAATAGATTACAAGCCTTCTCTCTTCAACGATACTAACATTGGCTGGCATTCAAGATTGCAGTTATAGTTTTGTAACCTAAACTTACAAATCCATAACTGCTCTTGATTCAGTAAGATTATGTAAAAGCCTGCTCCCAATCCACCTTTTACAGCCGGCAGCCACATCAGGTGAAGGGGGTCTCTTCAGCTGCTGATCACAGTTCAAGGAGGAGGATGCTTATTCCTCCTTGTGACAGATGCTTTCATCCAGCTTGGTTCTAAAACTCCAGCTCCTAGGATTAATGCTGCTCAATACACTGTGTGAATCTCACACTGACAAGCCTCTGCCTTTTGATACATTCTGCTCAGACACAGCTCCATTTCACAGCCTCTCTGGCTTGGATGGCTTCAAGCTCAGTCTACCCAGTATCTCCTTCACTGAAGAGAAATGAGATATAGCACCTTGATATAGCACCTACAAAGAATTAACCTTGTCACTATACGTACCATGCCTTTACAATCTCATATAATTAATTCAATTTCATAGCAATACATATAACTATAGGTCTTCATTTAATCTCAATATTATAGTTACCTTTTCGTATACCTTGGCTCTCACCTTCTTTTATGACATTCAAACACTCCTCATAGTCATTGTCCATACCATTAAATAAACATTTTCTGATAAAAAATGTGTTTTGAGACTATGTCTGTTTCAAGAGTGAGTCTGCCGCCACATTTTCATGTTACGCAAAAGGGTAAGATGACTATGAGTCCACACTCTCTAGGACTTATATAATGCATTCTCCACAGGAGTTCAAAAATAACTTCTTGTATGCTTTTGATATATTATGCACTTTAAAAAAATGTTCCCTGGACAGGGATACATCTGTATGTACTTCATCAATCCTGTTTGTTTCCCTCTCTCTCTCCCAGTGAAGCAAATAAGATTCCTCCCCTCCCACCTTCCAGAACAGGCATACAATATTAAAATGTCTCTCTTATATTATGGTTTTAGCATATTTATTTGAACCACCTTGAATAGATTTTTATCTCCCCCCACATTCACCACATAGTTCCACATCATTCAATCTGGCCTGAATTTGAATAGGTCCAGGCAAATTGCAGTTTGTTTCTCTTTTTTTGGATGTAGGATAATGACCTCATCTCTAGGTTCATGAATTTGATCTCTTGCTTTTTAGTCATACAAGGTCTGATCTGACCTTTCAGAAGATTCACATCAGCCAGCTGCACAGCATCTCTTAATGATGTTTACAGATCCCAAAAAATCTGTCCTGGTGTTGAGTCAAGAGGTACCCAGACTCTAAGAAGTTGATGTAACTGCTGTCATAGAACCGCCCCACAGCTTTTTATTTATTAATCCTCTTGATGTCATGCTATCACTAAAACTTACGCTAACCTAGTTCTACATTGGGTCCTTGGTATCCACTGTGATTTGGTTCCAGGATCCCTGTGAATATCAAAACCCCAGGTTAGTCAAATCCCATTATAAATAAATAATAAAATGGCATCTCTTGTGTAAAATGGCAAAATCAAGGTTCATGTTTCTCTTATTGAAAAAAATATTTTCAAGCCAGGGATGATTGAATCTGTGGATGCAAATTGTGAGTATATGAAGGGCCAACTGTATACAAGATCTCAGCCATAGGTTACTGTTTTCATTTCCACTAATCTTTTCTAATCCAGAGCATTTTAAAATACTGTCCTGGATCCAGAAATAAATATATTGGGTATTGTTGGTTACAAGACCACAACTTAACATGGTCCCTTTGTTTCCACTACTTAAAATCTTTTCCTTTCGGTTTCCTTCTCAAAACACTCTGACTTCGTTCATTTCACGTTCAGTTGCTTCTTTAGTGCAGTGATGTGCCTGTCCTGAGAAACAGGAAAAATTGCTGACAAGACCAATTCTGTTCAGTAACAGAAGTTTTCAGAATAGCTATCAGTATTTTGCTTTCCAAAATCCTATGTGACAAACAGGTGAAAAGAACTAACATTTCAAATAGAATAGTGAGAAGAGTTGCTCTCTCTGCATATAATTCTTAGCAGAATATATTATTGTTGAATATTTCCAAACAAAGATTTCTCCATTAGCTGTTCACAAAATAAATGTCCTATATACACTTGCATCTGTGTGTCATGGTTACACCTTCTGCAAATGTTGGCTGTTATAGCAATAGCTTTTGTGGTGATTTTCTGTTCCAGAGACCTCAGGAGGCCTTGCTCTGATAAAATGATGCACAGCCTAATCTAATTACAGAGAGATTAACAATTAAATTTATGTCAGGGAAATTTCATGGGCGCTCTATACAATATATCAAATCAAACCACTACCTGCTGCTGTGAAATAATTGTATTTCTTTCGCTTTATTACCAAAGCACTGTTCATATGTCTTTTCAACAGAGCAAAATAAAAAGAGAGCAGTTGTATTCCATGGATCTCCAAAGTCACGATCTAAGCATGGAATCCCAAATCAGCTTCAGAATCTAACATCTGTGATTCAGAATCTAAAATCTGCATCAGAAACTAATATCTGCCAAGAATATTTCATGGTCATGGCACTCCAATTATGGAATGCTCTCAGTTTGAAAAACTGATTAGTGCCAACATAAACGTAATTCCAATGCCATCTTAAAACTTTCTTTTGCAATGAAAACCTTTGAGACATAATGATTTTATTCAAATCTTTATGTGTTCATGGTGTTGGATTATTTTAACTTTTCAAAATGTTCAGTTGTTTGATATGTTTTTAGAATGTTGAAATTAATTTTATTACCTAAGATGTTTATTGTTCTAATTTTAAATTGTTCAAACTTAATTGTAAACTGTTCTTGTGAAATCTCGTGAATATGAATGTTGTAAATAAAATTTATATTACATGACATAAGTTGTTGAATGAATAGACTGTGAACACATGGATATAGCTTAGGCTCAGTATGGGAGCAAGGCTGAGCTTCCACTGAGATTGAAATAAGATTTGAATTCCTTATAAAGCTCAATGTCACATTCTTTATCTGTCTCCCATCCACATACACCTTCCCACTGTTACCTCCACAAATCCCAGCTCTCCTGGGATGTATAAACCTCAGAGTACCACGTCTGTGTAATGTAGACACATTGGATAGAGTTAGAAGAGACTCTATGGGTAACCAGGTCTCACCCTTTGCTCAATAAGAAAGATACAAATATACACCAAACTTAGTGGAGAGTGGAATGGTGCTTGCTAGCCACATTATGATAGCTGCACATTTGTTGGCCATACTGTTCAGCAATTAAGTATTTGGTGTTAGTGAGCATAGCCCTAAATATACAAAGAGCTCCGCTGTGTAGTCAAACAATGTTGGCCCTACCATTAGGCACATTAAGGCATGCGCCTCAGGCACCAGTGACTATCTTCTGAACATAACTTATGAGCCCCTGGCCATTCAGAGACACAGATGCGAGCAAGCCCGTAACCAAGGGGATGGTTTAGGGGTTCAAACCACCCTCAAAAATTTTCATGTAAAAAAACCCTGGCTTACTCATGAATTTTTACTGGTTAACCAAATCCCCATGCCAAGTCTATGAGAAGCAAAAATTAGATTCCCTTCAGAACTGTAAGCATGATCTCAACCAAATTTTGATTATTCACACTATCATTGCCTACCTTTCTACCAATTTACATTGCAGTAGAAGCAATAACTGACATAGTGGAAGCAACCATAGTGGAAGCTGCCAAAATGTGGTAGCCAGCATACAAAGCCTAAAGCGTGGGATGGGGGGGGGGGGGGGTGAGTTGACCTGGATTGGAGGTGAAAACTGAGGACACCGTGGAAACTGCGGTGTCTCCCACTGGTTCATCTAATCCAAGCCCTGCCAAGGAAACAATGGAACAGGAGCAAAGAGAAGAAGGTGTGCCATTGTTAGATCTTGGACTTTATATGAACAAGACTGTTTCTGATGACCAAGTGAAAGCTCAATGCGTGCAAAATCCACATACTCCATTGCCATGATATGTATTTCCTGTAGATACGAAGAGGCACCTAAGTTTTCAACCCAAATGGTTCAGCAGATTTCCCTGTCTAGGCTACTCATTGCATGTACAAGGTGCACTCTATGTACGGTATGGTACATTGGTGTTTGGAGGAGAAGTTGGGAGTAAAGGTAGTCACAGCAGTTTGGTGCATTGGTTGCTAAACCATTTGTGTGATGGGAAAGTGCAATAGAAGTCTTCAATAGATACCAAAAAACAGAGTACCATCAGAACAACTTGTGCTTGGCTGAAAAATTCTAGCTAATTCACAGTGAAAACTGTCTTGATGTAACCCGTCATCATGATAAAGGTAATAAGAAGAAAGCAGAAGAAAACAGAAAATTGTGGAAACTATTGTCCTCTGTGGCCAACAAGAACTGGCTTTAAGAGGGAGCAATGATTCAGGACCTGTTACCTGTGAAGAACCTTTGCATAATGATGGTAATTTCAGGGCCTTGTTGAGCTCTCGTGCCAGATCAGGAGACACTGGCCAGAAAAGTCATCTCAGGGGTGGGAAATTCAACCCAGCCCGAGGTTTGTTTTTTTTCTGGCTACAGGCCTGGATGTGGATGCCATATGGCCTCTTCCTTCTTTGGATTTATGGAGAGAATGGAGTAACAAGACCTCACCCCCCAGAGACCCCAGCCCACATGGAAGGTGTAGTTGAAAATATCCAGAGGGGACCGAACAGTCTCCATACCAAAACAGACCAATGATTTTCAAAGAGCAGAAGCTGACTCCACTTTGGGCCCTGGAATCCCTGTGTGTAAGTCTAAGACCCTGGCAATTCATGAAGTTATTAACCTTATACCTTAATACAAGAGTCGCAAAATATCCTTGTATTTTGCTATAATAGCAATGCTGCCTACAACATTACAAAAGCTATGATCTTAAATTACTGTGGGTTATTACAACTACATGAGCAAATATCATGTGCATACGCTCTTTTACTCTCTCGCTTGCTTGCTCTCCCATTACAAGTCTCTTTTCTGCACTTAGTTATTAGGCCAGTGAGAGACATGACAGTAATGAATTGTTCCTGGTGTTGTCTCCTTTTTTGTACAATTCACTCTCATCATCTGGCTGTGCTGAAAACAAAATCTGAGAAGACTAATTTTACATAGTAAAATATCACTCCAGATGGAAAGAGAAATCCAATACATATTAAAATAGGACATGACTAAGGTTTTAACGAGATCATTCAATTTCATTTTAAAATGTTCTGATTTTAATAACATGAAACACGCTCCTGACTTCTAGAAGCCATTTTAAAATGGATACAAACAAGTCCTAAATTTAGTAAGACAAGCCATGTTTGCTGTAGCCTGTCTCACCTCCTCACAATCAGGTATGCTAATTTCCCATTTAATGTGATCTCTTTCGAAGAGATTTGCAATTTGATGTAATGAGAGAGGAGGAGACAATTCAGCCTGGAAAAACTTTCTGCTGCACAAATGGAAATTACTCACTGATTCCTGTGGGAGGAAGATTATCCTTTCTCAAGCATCTAAAGCTTCTGCCACTGAACGAAGGTCATTTTTACATGCATTCTCTAAACATTTAGCAGGATTAATTTTTCCACCCATAATGCAAGCAGCAGTACAGAGGCAATGTCTAATTGTTATCATGTGAGCAGAGCTAATATGTATTCTCTTTTGAACTTCCTGTATAACAGGACGCAAATTATTAATACTTTTACAAAATTTTAACTTAAGGAACTTTTTTTTCCCTTTATCAGCCTCCCAAATCACTGTGATCATCCGGGAGATGTTGTCATATCATAGCCAACACGTTGCATTTACTACTGACATCAATATGGACTACCTTTTCAGCAACCTCAGGCCTATGAAACAATCTTCTGTATGCTATCCTTTTATCTTGAGCATTGTATGTAGCCTGACTGTAAGACTTCTAGTTCAAATTCAAAATAAAGTTAGTTGATTTCTAATATCTTTTACTGGTGATACAGTTAGACCAGTGATCAAAGTTCTATTGTATTCTATTTTTTTTTATTGTGGGATATATATATACAGTAGAGTCTCACTTATCCAACATAAACGGGCTGGCAGAACGTTGGATAAGCAAATATGTTGGATAATAAGGAGAGATTAAGGAAAAGCCTATTAAACATCAAATTAGGTTATGACTTTACAAATTAAGCACCAAAACATCATGTTATACAACAAATTTGACAGAAAAAGTAGTTCAATACACAGTAATGCTATGTAGTAATTACTGTATTTATGAATTTAGCATCAAAATATCATGATGTATTGAAAACATTGACTACAAAACTGCGTTGGATAATCCAGAATGTTGGATAAGTGAGTGTTGGATAAGTGAGACTCTACTGTATACACACACACACACACACACACACACACACACATATACACACACACGTACACACACATAGAGACATTCAATCTTGATATTCCACAATCAAAATACCAGTATTTTTCCCCAATCCTGCCACCTCCCCCTTATCACCTATGAACTTATTATTTCATAATATGAGGGTACAAAAATACTATTGAATATTTATACCTAAGTATAACTAAGCATGTAAATGTCCCCCTCTTTCTTTCTCCCTCCCACCCTCCCCCCCTCTTCCCCCTGGGAACAGTTTACTACTCTTACTATGCTTATTATAGTTGTTCAATCATGAGGATAATCTTATTTAATTCCTTATATTTGTCTTTTCCCTTTATCCTGGAAATGAGGCCCTTCCATTTTGCCTCCCAGGTCCTTTTGGTTTGACCTAACTTATAGTAGCTTTTTCTTTCACTAATATAAGATAGTCGGCTAAATATTTATACCAAGTTTTTGTATTCCTTTTTTTTTTTTTTGGTCCTTCCATCCTAGGGCAACTGAGGTTTTAATCGCATTTAACATATGTATTCTATTTAATTTCTTATTAAAATGTTTAATAAATCACTGTGCTGCAGAAAAATCCTGCTGATCAAAAGGTCAGCAGTTTGATCCCAGCCATTAGCCCCAGCTCACCTGCCCACCTAGCAGGTTGAAAGCAAAATGTGAGTAGATAAATATGTATCTACTCTGAGATAGTAAAGGTGCCCTTAAGAACATTGATCAGAGGAAAGCTCCTCGGCATGGAAGATGGAGTGACAGCACATCCCCCTTCATGGTCATAGACGAGCACAGCCTCCAAGATGCCGGACATAAGATGGGAAAAACTGCCTGTACCTCTGTCTGTGTTGTCTGTCCTTGTTAATTGTGTAATCGGCATTGAATGTTTGCCATATGTGTGTTCTGTAAGCCATGCTGAGTCCCCTTTGGGGTGAGAAGGGTGGGACATAAATACTCTAAATAAATAAATTCCCACCTTATAGCTGAAGATCTGAGAACAACATACAATGAAATATCATTGTTGGTAGTGAGTGTATGGATCCCAACAAATGCTTGGCCATGCTTGACATAAGGCTTAGCAAAATGCTACTCATTGATAGTTTTCTACATTTTTGCAAAAAAAATATTCAAGTCTGTTTTCTTGATCATACATTGTAATTTGGCATAGGATGTCATAGAATGTCAACATTTCGCAGAAGAAAATGAGGACACAAAGGTGAGGAACATCAACATGTAGCCAAGATGGAGAAAGTTATTAATGAGGAAGAATACAGGCTAGGAAGGGCTGTATCAATTTGCTTTTAAACTGAGCCTACTGGGAAGGGTGAGATTCGGGTTGGTCCCTTTGCCTGGCCTTTCTCAAACTGCTAGAAGTCAGTCTAGCAGCCAAATAAACTCTAGGGACTATGCCCTCACAATGCAGAAGATTGAACAGGGAAGGGAAAAAACCATGGATGACAGAGCAGCCATGTCTTTCTCAAAGGCAGTATTATTTGACTTTTTATTCTCCTTATCCCATTCATCGAGAAATCAATGCCACCTCCATCATAATCTAACTCTCCCCTGCCTCCAAGCCCCTTTCAATCCATTCTAAGTAAGCTGTTTTCCTGCTCCATTAACACCACAAGCCCTTTATGTCCCTGGGATTCTTGCTATTATTTACTTCCACTGCACACAAGTGGGGCTCTTGATCGGGATCACTAGGTTGACCCTTTTGTGCAATGATAATAGTGTCTGTGCTTCAAAGACTTTAATATCTGGGCTCAGTAGTCCCCAGTACTTCATTTCAGCCTGCCTGAGAAATAGCAGTTCGTTTGAATGTAGCAGTGAGCAAATAAAGTAAGCTGAAAGCAAGAAACAAAATGGAAACCATCCATTCATTTACCAAAGAGGATGGATAAGCAAATAGTCTTCTTTGCTACTTTTTTCTCCTTTTTTCTTTCATTTGCTGTATCCATGTTGTGTTGCTCTTCTGCAATTGTTTATTAGGAAAATGCTGTGTATAGCTTTTAACTCTTTGTATCTTTTGTAATGGTCATTCTGTAGCCAGATATTTGTAGAGAGCGCTTTACAAATTTTCACGCCATAATTGGGTATAGAAAAGCCCCATCATACCCCAGGGATCCACAGAAATCCAAAGAGACAACTTTTCCATCCTCTGCACCTGCAGAACTGATAAGAACGACAGGCTCAGGGCTAGTTCCAGGTCTTTTTAGGGTTCTTGCCAATGCCTCCCTCTTAGTGTTCCCTGAGTCACTCAGGCAGAGCTAAAGAACTGGTCCTTCAGCAATGCCTCATGTTATTCTTCTACTCGTGAAGTGTGATGGCATCTATGTCAGGAGTCCAGTGATTCCGCCCTACATTTTACAGCATACTTCAGAGGTCTTGAACTTTATAACCAAAATAGATTCAGCACCTTGGATAGTTCATGTAAAAGTCTCTCTGACCCTGACATAGAGATCACTCGCTGCAGCTGTGAAAGTGGGTACAGCACTACATTTCTGTTTAAAACACGTAGAAAGGAAATCTCTCACTCACTCACCACCTCCACATAGCCTAGCCCTTGTTCATTCCCTCAACATAGCATTCCCCTTTCAAATCACACAGTGTCCCTTATGCATGTGGATGCCCTTTTTTGGGATGCTGCAATGGTTGGTATTCCCTTCCTCCTTCCACAATGCCCAACCCTCCCCCCCCCCCCCCCGTCAGCTGATTGGTAAGCCCCTGAATCTGACACACAGTGCTGTTCTGTCTTCACAGAGAACAGGCAAGATTGGACATTGGCAGTGAGATCTACCAGGGCTCCCAGGGCTCTTAGTGCAGCTGTGATCATTGCGTGTTTGGCTTAAGAGGCATACACAGACACTTCTCTTCCCCTGCCTACTTGTTGCAAAATACAGAATGGCAATTCAGAGCAGATTCTGGGCTTTTCAGTAGGCTGGAAGGAAAACGTGTTTCAATACAATAAGTTTACATACAGATATTACTGAGGGGATGCTGATTTGAGGTTAAGGATTAAGTCACCTAAATCCAAACTTCATTCACTTGTAAACATTCAACAGAAAACCAAATCTGCAGTGGAAGAAAGACAACAACATGTATCATTGTTTCCACCAGCAGCTAAATGACTACATCAGTGGTTCTCAACCTGTGGGTCCCTGGTGTTTTGGCCTTCAACTCCCAGAAATCCCAGCCAGTTTACCAGCTGTTAGGACAAAACATCTGGGGACCCAGAAGTTGAGAATGACTAGACTACATAAATAGTAATTCCCCACAGTGGTTCCATGTTGGTGAAACAGCAAATCCACTCCAGGTTTTAAAAAGAACTCTAAATGTGCTATCAAGGAAACCAGATCTGTTTAGAACTCACCACCTTAGATAACTCATTTAAAGCTGAAAGATGAAGCAGATGATTCCATAGAAATGGAAAGCACCAGCTGCCTCTGACAGCCAATGAACTCTACGTTCAGTGTGAACAGATGACAGGCATATTAAATCTATACTGTGAATTTGTTTTTTGTAGAATCTATCAGTCCACAACTGGACCTAGGTGCAAAATAGCCCAAATTAATCATCTTAAAATTACCAATGAGCACATGCTCAGGCCAACAACCTGTTCCATTGCCACAGAACTGACCTCATGGTCTTTCCATACACAGGAACCCACTCGTGGTGCCCCCCCCCCCCCGGCGATTCAGCATTCAGTTTTAGAAAAGGAGGGAACACTTGGATTCGGTCAGAGCTTGGAAAAATTATCTTCTTTAGACAACAACTCCATGAATTCCTTAACCAGTAGGAATGTTGGGGAAGAGAAGGGAGCAGGAGAGAATGTGATATGAAGAGGATGAGATGATGTAGTAATAATCAATGCTGACATTTTGGTTTTCTTAAGGATGAGATAGGAACCTGTAAGCTCATTTCATAAAGCCTGCCGTATCTTTGGGTTCTTCAGACATTGCAGGCCCATTCTGCCTTGCTTGGATTGACCCACTGAAATTCACTTCTTTTGCCACCTACTGCGTGTGCATCTGGGTATATGTGTAAGCAGAAAGCTAGGCAAAAGTGATGTTGGCTGGGGGCTTCCATGTTTGTGGAGGATGAATCCACACCACATTTTAGTCTGAATTTTAAAGAAGCTCTCCAAAGTGTGAATCCTTAGGTCCAAAATAGCTTCAGTACTTTGGATAGCTCTGGGTCCTTCCACATAGCCATATAACCCAGAATATCAAGGCAGAAAAACCCACAATATCTGCTTTGAACTGGGTTATCTGAGTCCACACTGCCATCTATTCCAGTTCAAAGCTGAAAATGTGGGATTTTAATCAGCTGTGTGGAAGGGGCCTAAGGGGCCTTCCACACTGCCCCTAAATCCCAGGATCTGATCCCAAATTATCTGTTTATCCCAGATTATCTGGCAATGGGGACTCATATATTCCAGTTTAAGGTAGATAATCTGGGATCAGATCATGGGATAAAGGGCAGTGTGGAAGGGCCCTAAGACTACAAGTGGATTTATTTATTTATTTACAGTATTTATATTCCGCCCTTCTCCCCCGAAAGGGACTCAGGGCAGATCACATTATACACATACAGGGCAAACATTCAATGCCCATAAACACATTGAACCGAGACAGAGACAGACAGACAGACAGACGCAGAGGCAAGTTAACCTTCTCCTGAGGGGATGTTCGATTCTGGCCACAGGGGGGAGCAGCTGCTTCATCATCCACTCTGATGGCACTTCCTCACTTCCTCATTCCAGTTATAAATTAGTTAAACTTGCCTCCCCATTTTTTATAAGTGGTACCTTATTTCCTACTTGATAGATGCAACTATCTTTCGGGTTGCTAGGTCAGCAACGAGCAGGGGCTATATTTTATTTTTAATTGACAGGTGCTCACCCTGCCACAGGCTGGCCTCGAACTCATGACCTCATGGTCAGAGTGATTTATTGCAGCAGCTGCTCAACAGCCTGCGCCACAGCCCGGCCCCAATTTACCACTCTACTTGTCATTTGTAGAAAAAGGCTACCCACTTTTGGCTTCAAATCATCCAGTATAGAAATAGCTGAATTAAAACCATTACTGGAAAGTTCGCTGATGATCATTGTTATTGTTATTATTGGTGGCGGCGTTGTTATATTTATACCCCACTTTTCTCTCTTGATCAAGATCCATAGCAGCTTATAACTTTAAAAATAATACAATTTAAAACCTGCAAAATCTAAATATTAAAATAGAATTTGAGTAGAATTAAAACACAGTGCTTCCTTATATTGATATCTGTCCTGAAGGTTCGCTTAACATTTCTTCAGAGTGCATTGTAATTCAACAATTGCATCAAATTGTGGATAATCATGACAGGATAATCATAAACTCACAAGTTTAATTTATTTAGTTCAGCCAAGATTTCCTCTTACTGACCTTCAATGGTCCATTATTCCCACTTTCTTTCACATATTTAAGCAGCCCTGTTGATGTTAATGAACCCACAATAAGAAGTTTTGTTTGTTTAGTTCAATCAACATTTCCTTTTATTGATCTAGAATGGTCTTACTTTCTCCCGCAGTGGCAAGCAACCCTGCTAATGTTCACTCAGCAAATTTTATTTTAAAGGAAATAATTGGGGTTATTAGCGTAAAGTGGTTCTTGATTAAATTTATGTTGCTTAATGGCCTGTAAAAATATGGCATAGTGACTAATGTGTTTGCAGTGGTCTTTTGAAATTATCCAGATAAGAACCACGTCCAGTGTTGAAGCTTAGTTACTAGCAGAGCAATATACAAACAAAACGCTGTCACTTGCTTGCCAGTGTTGGTCTTTCATGCACAGATCTTGTTTATTCTATAAATGGGGGGCAGGGGGAGACACGCAATACTAAAACAGTAAAATATAAAAGTCTTAGGAATTTCTTAGAGAAGGAATACTCAGAGGTGGTTCTGCCAATTCTGTCTTCAGAAATATAGTCAAAATACATTTGTTGGGGTTGTGTAAATAGGGGGGGGGGGTCTCAAAAACTGGCCAAAAAGGAGTGTGTATGGACAAAGTCAGAGGATGAATTGGGTTGCAGGTTGAGAAAGGGGAAAAGTGATGTGCATGGGTGAAGAAGAAGGAGGAATTAGGATTTATTTTCAATAAATGTTTGATTGTTATGCCTATTTTATATACCCATATACCTGGAGTCACATAAAGATTTCTCGGACAGAAAGGGGTCGTGAGCGCCAAAAAAACTAAAACTCCCTGGTCTATAATAGGACTTCTTAAACTTTTTCTACTTGCAACTCCTTTCTGCCTGAGACATTTTCACATGACCCCATGTTTGTGTGTGTGTGTGTGTGTGTGTGTGTATTAGGTATAAAAATCAAGCATTTATTGATAATTAATCTGCATGTGCAAGACTTGCTAAACAGGCCCATTTTCCTTTTTGAGGAGTACAGCTTAAGCATTTTCTGCAGAGTCCACTGTAAATATTGCATTTTGTTGCTAACAGATTTCTGTAAATGAGTGGCATTCAGAAAGCTTTTAGTGTTGCCACATTTTTCTTGACCCCAACAATGAGCTGAGGGGACCCTATTTGGGATTTGAATCCACAGTTTAAGAAGCCTTGGTCTACGGCATGTGGTATTCATTGAAGGTCTCGCATTCAAATACTAACCAGGGATGAACCTGCGCAGCTTCCAAGATCAGATGGCACCTGGTACCTTTTAGGCAGTTAGAACCCCTTAACTCCTAGCTATTATTTCTTTTTACTTGTTTACTCAAGACCTGCTAAAGACTGTAAAACTACAACTCCCATGATTCCATAGCAATGATCCATGGCAGTTAAAGTGATGTTAAACTACATTAATTCTACAGTGTAGATTAGTGGTTCTCAACCTGTGGATCCTCAGGTGTTTTGGCCTACAACTCCCAGAGATCCCAACCAGTTTACCAGCTGTTACGATTTTTGGGAGTTGAAATCCAAATCATCTTGGGACCCACAGGTTGAGAACCACTAGCGTAGATGCATCCTGAGATACTGCAAATGATTAGTCTTTCTCAGTGAGATGGACTCCTTTATATATTCCTGCTTAATAATTCCCCTGGTGGCACAGTGCGTTAAAGCGCTGAGCTGCTGAACTTGTTGACCAAAAGGTTCCAGGTTCTAATCCCGGGAGCAGAATGAGCACCCACTGTTAGCCCCAGCTCCTGCCAACCTAGCAGTTCGAAAACATGCAAATGTGAGTAGATCAATAAGTACCGCTGCGGCGGGAAGGTAACAGCGCTCCATGCAGTCATGCCAGCCACATGACCTTGGAGGTGTCTACAGACAATGCTGGCTCTTCGGCTTAGAAATGGAGATGAGCACCAACCCCCAGAATCGGTCACGACTGGACTTAATGTCAGGGGAAAACCTTTACCATTACTATTTGCTCACATTATGGTGCTCATGCTATTTGCATACTGTGTGACATCAGGCCACTAGGTGGCACCTCTAACTCTCATAGAATTTGGATATACTGTACTGAGGGCAGCTTTTACAGATATCACCCTCAATTCAGGTATTTGCCCACAAACCTTTTCCAGAAACAACAGTCCCTATCAAATGTGACATCCTGGTTTCTTTTTCTCTCAACTGTATACAAGTCTAATTTTGTAGAAAGTAGGGATGCACTTCTAGTACAAGAAAATCTATCTATCTACCTAGGGTTCTTGCAGAAATTCTATCAGCGTGTGATGTGCAAAGCTGGAGCAGGACCTTGCCAAACCTAGAAAAAAAGGAGAAGCCCCTATCCAAAAGATGAAAATGCAAGGATCATCATCATCATCATCATCATCATCATCATCATCATCATCATCATCATCATCATCTTTATTTATACCCCGCTACCATCTCCCATAGGGACTCAGGGTGGCTTATAAAATAGCACACAAAGATTCCATACATAAAATAGATAATAACATAATACATAAAATAAAATATATCAACATGAAACAATACTAACATTACATAAAGCAGGTATATAAATTGAATATACCAATCTCTAATAAAATAGAATCAGTTAAAGATCCATGTAATCAATATAGGATAAATAAAATAAAAATAAAAATAGACTGGCCCTGACACTAAAAGAAAATGCAATAATTATAGTTATAATGTATTTTTTAAAAATAGGCTGTTCCTGACACTGTACCTGATCCTAAAATTAAATTAAGGATAATTACATTAAAACATAAAATTTATACTTCACACACACAAACACACACACACATATAGGCAGTCCCTGAGTTTCAAACATGCGACTTAGAAATGACTCGGAGTGAAGAATAGGGGTGAGACAATAGGAAGTGAGAGAAATCTACTCCTAGGAAGTGAAATTCATTCTTGGAAGAGTTATTATCATGTGGGAAAGGTGTTTCCTATAAAGACTTTTCACCAATCCTTGTTTCCACAACAAGCCAATTTTTTCAAAATCCAATTATCACAGGGATAGAAAGTGAAGAGAAATATTCTGAACAGGGGCACAGGCAACAAAACACACACCCTTCCCTAGGCTATCCAGTACCTGTTCCGACTCACAAACAGATTCAACTTAAGAACAAACCTTTCATAACTTGGGAACTGCCACACACACATCTATAGTAATGGATGGATACTTGATTTTTGGCAATTGTATTTTATAGTTTTATTATTCATTCATTTACTTTGTTATGTATAAAGACATATATTTTAGATTATACACTTTTGGCAGGATCCACTTTTTCATCTTTTTTTTTTTTTTTTTTTACAAAGCACCATGTTCATAGATAATACTACATAAATAATGACGCCTCATTACCAGCAAAGAAAAGATGAAACCAAGATAGATGGAAGTGAAAACAACAAGAATGATTCCAGACAGCATCAAATCCTAAGTCTGATATTCGAAGTAAGGTTAGCAGGCAAAAAACAAAACCAGGGCTCTTGAACTTTTAATATTTTTTTTCAGGAGAGGACTTTTAAACAGAGGCTGGATGGCCATCTGTCAGGGATTCTTTGTGCTTTTCCTGCATGGCAGGGGATTAGACTGGTTGGCCCATGTGGTCTCTTCCAACTGTGTTATTCTATAATTCTATGATTTCAGCAAGCAGAGATTGCATGGCAAACAGCAATTGTGTATGTAACTGCTAAAGTTATGGGAGCCTGTCTTTTTTTGACATGGAAACATTTTGGTAACAAGCAACAGGGAAAGCTCCAAGGGATGGATATCAAGTCAATATATACAGTAGACTCTCCGTTAACTGGCACTCATGGGGATTGGTAGATGCTGGATAAATATAGTTTCTAGTTGCTTGAGAGTTACTATTAAAAATAAGCCCCATGCTATATCATATCACAAAGTCTGTATTGACTTGATATTAATATTGATTTTTTTTACCTAAATTGGCAAATATCCTCCCAAAGATAAAAGAAACAAATGAATAAGAACTAGTCTTATTTATCATTATATTGCTCATTGTGTTTCGGCTCATCATGCCCTCTGCAACATCCCCCAGTGGCAAGAGAATAAAACTAAAACCAACAGTACAGAATAAGTAATAAAGGAAATAATGTAAGACAGAACAAAGGCATCTTGCTTTGAAGGTTGTGTACAATTAAACCTGATTAAAAAGTCTACTGAGATTTCTAAATAGGATTCAGAACAGATAACCAACAACAGAAAGGAATATGGAAGGACACTTTTAAAAAATCCTACTATGCTACAGAGAAGCCACTTTTAAATTAGAAGATTTTCCCTTTGTTTTTCAAGAAAGATTTAAGGGAATGTATATAAAGTTTTTTTCAGTGAATATCCTTCAATCTAGCGGCTTTCAGAAAATAACAAGGAGAAATTTAATAATCTTCATTTATCCATGTGAGGGAAATTTTTTAATTTGGGCTTCCATTCTATTTCTTTTTATAGTCAGCCCTCCATGTTCACTGGAGTTTAAAGGGTTAGGACTTCCTTGAAAATGGAAAACTGCCAATAAAAACAAACTTTACAACCTCTGGGGATACCTGCCATAGTGTGTGCAAAATGTCAGGAGAGAATGCTTCTGGAACATGGCCATACAGCCCGGAAAATTCACAGTAACCTGGTGATTCCAGCCATGAAAGCTGTCAACAACAAATAAAAAAACCTTTTTAAAACCTCAGGACATCTCTCTTGAAATCTGTAGATCCTCAAACACAACTGTATGGCCAACTTCTGGAGATGTTTTCACCTGCAATGCCTACAGATTAGTGCTACTGAGGCATTTCCTTTTTATGTACAGTAGAGTCTCACTTATCCAACATAAATGAGCCGGCAGAACGTTGGATAATAAGGAGGGATTAAGGAAAAGCCTATTAAACATCAAATTGGGTTATGATTTTACAAATTAAGCACCAAAACATCATGTTTAACAACAAATTTGACAAAAAAGTAATTCAATACGCAGTAATGCTATGTAGTAATTACTGTATTTACTAATTTAGTACCAAAACATTACAATGTATTGAAAACATTAACTACAAAAACATTGACTACTAAAAGGCAGACTGTGTTGGATAATCCAGAACGTTGGATAAGCAAATGTTGGATAAATGAGACTTTACTGTACTTTCATCCCTTAATCCCAATCTTAGTCTCATCATTTTCTATACCTGGGACTGAATGTTTGATTAATGTGTTTTTATGGAGACACACTGGAAGATCACAAATCCCTCTCACTTTGCTTTTCACAAGTATGGCTTGCATATGAGAAAAGTGCCTGAATTGGGTTCTTGTCTTTTGGATACTCACTTTGTGATTCAAGCTATAAAGATATTTATTTTCAGGCACTTGGTTTTCAGGGAACAAATATCATCAATGACCTTTTCTCTTGCCACCCCCTGGATTCCTGCATGGGAAACACAAACTCAAAGGAAAATCTTCTGAGTAAAGTGTTTATTAGCCGTATCAGGGATGTGGGACAGCAATTTTATCCTCCTTCACATTTGTGCTGTGCCATTTCTATGTTCAAAGCACTTGCCTCCATTATCTCAATTGTCCCTAGAGCAGCCCCATAAATATTATCCCAATAGCACAGATGGCAAGAGATAGTGGCTTTCTTAGGGTTTCCATAAGAAACTGTGCCCAGGAGCCTTTAATCTCACAACTCATGTGATCGTCAAATGTATCACCATCCAATTGGGAACAGAACTCTTGGTCTATTTTCAGTAAAACTGGGACAAACAAATATAAAAGGAAGGGATGAAAAAAAGGGAGTCTTGTGGCATCATTTTTTGTTTTACATGAACTTTAATAGAATCATAAAGTTGGAAGAGACTACAAGGACCATCCAGTCCAGCCCCATTCTGCCATGCAGGAATACACAATCAAAGTTATCAATCATTGAATTCAATCTATCTTAATAGATGGACTACAATATCCATATCACAGGCACTTCATATTTTGGCTGCCTAGGGAAGAGGAAAGTCACGTATGGGCTCAGCTCTTCCACCTCACATTTGCCAACAAGAAATTAGCAGGCCTTACATTGCCTGGACTTGACTTTAAGGGAGACACCATTTACTGATCCATTTCAGACAACGCAACATTTTCGGCCAGATCTGTCTGCCAGGCTGATAGAGCTGCAAGCTAATACCAAAAGCACTATGTGGAAGATGTATTCACATGTATTTTCCACAAGCACTATATTTGTAAGCCATGACATTCAGTATTTTAAAAATTCAGTTCACTGGAACTTGATGGTGCAATTAGAGGCTGGAATCTAACATTCGGTTAGTGCAGCATAAACACTTGTGGAGCTTTTGCTGCGCCAATTCTATGCAACCCCATATTACACAACACATGCCAATGACTGGATAAATCCTCATGGGTGATTTTGACATCATCATCATCATCATCATCACCTGCCCCTTTCTATGGATCAAGAATGGGACAACAATACATTAAAATACAACAGCAAATTGGACTCATGATACAACTGGCTCAAGCCAACTGGATGTTCAGCTGTTGACATGCTCAGAGGTGAAAGAGAAGACCAAAGCTGCACAACATATTATTATAGGAACATGGAATGTGAAAAGCATGAATCAGGGGAAACTAGACATTGTAAAACAAAAAATAGAATGTATAACCATTGCAATACTTGTGATCTGGAACCCCCAGTGCCGCAATGGGTTAAACCCTTGTGCTGGGAGGACTGCTAACCTGAAAGTTGGGTTGCTGACCTGAAGGTTGCTGGTTCGAATCTAGGTAGAGTGTGGATGAGCTCCTTCTGTCAGCTCCAGCTCTCCATGCGGGGACATGAGAGAAGCCTCAATAAAAACATCCAGGCATCCCCTGGGCAACATCCTTGCAGATGGCCAATTCTCTCACACCAGAAGCGACTTGCAGTTTCCCAAGTCTCTCCTGACACAAAAAAAAAATACTTGTGATGAATAAGTTGAACTGCACAAGCATGGGATATTTTGCAACTACAGTAGAGTCTCACTTATCCAACGTTCTGGATTATCCAACGCGTTTTTGTAGTCTATGTTTTCAATATATTGTGATATTTTGGTGCTAAATTCGTAAATACAGTAATTACTACATAGCATTACTACGTATTGAACTACTTTTTCTGTTAAATTTGTTGTAAATCATGATGTTTTGGTGCTTAATTTGTAAAATCATAACCTAATTTGATGTTTAATAGGCTCTTCTTTAATCCCTCCTTATTATCCAACATATTCGCTTATCCAACATTGTGCCGGCCCGTTTATGTTGGATAAGTGAAACTCTACTGTAATAATAAAAAAGTATCTTACTCAGTAAATGAAATCTAAGAAATTGGAAGCATAACATCAGTTAAAGGCACATACCACCAGTTAAAACAAGTATATAAAAACAATGCATACTAAAAAATAATGCATACTGTAAAATTCCCAATTTAATGCACAACTCCACCTCCACTACTGTCAATAGAATTTCTCATTGTAAAATGGCAAAAAGCATGACTTCCCCTTGTGTATTTCACTAATAGGATGCCAGCCCTAGTCTGGAAGCTATGAAGGCTTATAGTTAGAGAAGGGAGGGGTGTCCTCATTTCTGGGGGAGTGCTATGACCCTGGCTATGAGCAGCCACTGCTTGAAAGGGTGCCCTTGAATTCTTGGGAAATGCCTTTTGAGTTCCACCAAATCATATCGGTGGGACTCAAAAGACGGAGCAAGTCATACAAAATACTCCAGTGCCATACGGTACGTGTCTCTTAATAGCTTCAGCTCCCATGAAACCAGGTGTTATTTGTGCAGATGTAGATTTTAACCTTTATAATCTTGACTTTGTTTCCATTTTGAAAAGGCCACCTAGATTAGAACAAAGAATAGATATGACTATATTAACAACATGGAAGATTTGACAGAATTATTGTTAAAGTGGGTAAGAAGTTAAAGATATAATCTATTCAAAAAGTTGGCCAAAAAGTTGTATCTGATATCTATGACAGGGTGAGTGCCATAGAATAGTGGCTTCATGCAATAAAATCCTACAATAGTGCCATTCTAAGGAATCCTGGCATTTGTGGTTTATAGGGGATTATCAAACATTTTTTTGAGTCACAGTGGCACAACTTATTCATCACAAGTATTTTTTTCATGTCAGGAGAGACTTGGGAAAACTGCAAGTCGCTTCTGGTGTGACCCATTGTGTGCCAGCTGGACTGCTGACCTGAAGGTTGGATTGCTGACTTGAAGGTTGCTGGTTTGAATCCGCGAGATGGGGTGAGCTCCCATCTGTCAGTGCTAGATTTCGGAGACATGAGAGAAGCCTCCCAGCAGAATGGTAACACATCTAGGTG
Source organism: Anolis carolinensis (assembly GCF_035594765.1). Lineage (NCBI taxonomy): Eukaryota > Metazoa > Chordata > Lepidosauria > Squamata > Anolidae > Anolis > Anolis carolinensis. The sequence continues at coordinate 117,841,150 of NC_085841.1, read as the reverse complement.
TCTTCTGGGCAACGTCTCTGTAGACGGCCAATTTTCTCACACCACACGTGACTTGCAGTATGTTCTCAAGTCGCTTCTGATGTGATTTTAAAAATCCAGCATTTTCAACCAGAGAGCACTAGTGTCAAGCAACAAACAAGTTAAAGTAGAATTATAATGCTGTAAACATATGGTGTGAAAGGGCCCCATTTCTCTATTACATTGAACAAATTTCACCTGACTTTAAGTGGCAATCCTTCTCTGCTACTGTCCACATGATTAAAACCCATTCATTCAGGGCTGCTGTTGTTGCTTCCTTTGAAACATAATAAAAGATCTGGATTGTGTCTCCAGCGTTCTGGTTGGAAACTTCATGGAATTAGTTCTATAATAGATTACCTCACACTCATGGTTGTGGGTCTGTTATTTTAAAAGTGACATTATGGGGGGAGTAAAGAGTTTTCTCAAAGTATTATAGAACATAAAATCCCTTTCTGGCAATGAACTTTAAACAAAGAAGGCAAGTCGGGAAGGGGGCAGGAGGGGAGGACAGGAAGAGTAATTGCAGGCCTTTGTTTTTAAGATTAAGCAGATTTTCAGTATCTCATTTGCCCTTACCATTAATTGGAAACACATTAAAAGAGGAAAAACCCACAACCTCAAAGACCATCACCATAATAAAGTGACTTTTTCTCTTATCTGGTCAAAGCAAGCGGCATAGTGAGAACCCCTGCTAAGGTACAAAACTGATTGCTTCTTAACCGCCCAATGAATCTTTATCTCATGTTTTGCTAGTCAATTAAAAAAAAAACCCTAGAAACTTTTCAGAAGAAGTAAGCCAAAACCAAAGATATAGGACAGAAGGTAAAGCAAGACATAACTATCTGAAAAATATTTGGAAGATAGAGTTGTCAGGTCAGGAACATATCAGGCTCTGAAATTTTGATGCTTCCAGAATCTGGGTCCCTCTAGCTATATTCTAATACAATGTTTACAACTCTCAGCTACTCGGCCACTGACTATGCTGGTTGGAGATTATAGGAGTTGGATAGCGTCAAACTGAAGGTAAGACAAAGGAATCCAAGAATATACCATAACCGTTATTTTCTGTGAGTAGTTTTTAGAGATAAATACAATATGAACAACCTAGAGATCGTGTTATCGGAGGCTTTCATGGCCAGAATCACTAGGTTGCTGTTCATTTTCTGGGCTGTGTGGCCATGTTCCAGAAGCATTCTCTCCTAACGTTTTCCCCACATCTATGGCAGGCATCCTCAGAGGTTATGAGGTGTGACCTCACAACCTCTAAGGATGCCTGCCATAGATGTGGGTGAAACGTCAGGAGAGAATGCTTCTGGAACATGGCCACACAGCATGGAAAATGCACAACAACCCAGCCTAGAGATCATTGCATGCCCATAACTAGTACAGGCAGTCCCCATGTTACAAGCATCTAACTTACAAATGACTCATAGTTCAGACAACACGAAGTGAGAGAAATCTACCCCTCGGAAGGGAAATTCACTCCTGGAAGAGTTATCATGGGGAAAAGGTATATCAACTGAAGCTTTCTCACCAATCCTTGTTTCCACAACAAGCCACATTTTCAAAATCCAATTATCACAGGGACAGAAAGTGAGGGGACACCTTCTGAGCAGGGGGCAGAGAGACCAAAACAAATACCACAGGAGTGTGCTAACCTGCCTTATGCAATTCAAAGCTTATCTATCCATCTATCTTTGGCTGGAGTTATATTTAAAAATATACCTGTTCCGACTTACAAAGATATTTATCTTAAGAACAAAACTACAGAACCTATCTTGTTTGTAACTTGGGGATTGTCTATACTTGTTAATTTTGCATTGGCCTCTGAAGGTAAATTGATTTCTTCCATTGAGACTGTTTATGAGAGGGGAAAACCCTTAACCAGCATGGCCCAAGGCATCAGGGATCTGTAGCCTAAAAAGTTAACTTCCCCAAACTGATCCTATTCACACTAGCAAAATGCAGCCATGATAATTCTAGAATCCTGACAATTTAAAATGCTGGTATTCCAGTCAATGAAAAAGTGTCAGGGTTTCTTGCTTAACATAACAAAATGATAGCACAGGCGGTGGAATGTGCCATTAAAAGTTAGACTTTCCCTTGCACATATTTTTAAAAGTGTATTATCATTGTCTTTACAACAGTGTACCCTTTCAGTTTCAGCCAGCATTTCTGCTGGGGTTGCCGTAGCCATCCAAAGGCTGTGTCATGCTCTCTTCATCAACAGTCTTTAATTAGTGAAGCAAAAGGACTGACATTTAAACAGTGGAGGAAGCAAATGCTAAAATTGCTGTCTTATCAGACATTTCTGGGACAGTTAACCAACAGGTAATCAAGTATAAGAAAGAGGAGGCAGGAAACATGTGCTTCCACATTCTGGTAAATTGAAATATCCCAAAGTTTTTTTTCTCAAGGTTCTTATTGCTGCTTCAGTTGGAATGCTTCATCTGAGTGATGCTACAGTCAGATCATCATCATCATCATCATCATCATCATCATCATCATTTATTACTTATTAATCGCCCTCCATCCAAGATGCTCTAGGCGATTTACAAGATAAAATTGTAAAGGATAAAAATACATACATACAAATATTGATAAAATTAACATAGATTAAAAGCTCTAGTAAAGAGCCAGGTCTTGAGTGCTAGGGTAAAAGGCCCTAACTCACGCATGGCTCTCATATAAGGTGGCAAGGCATTCCATAAGGCAGGGGCAGAAATAGAAAAAGCTCTGCGTCTGGTCCTTTCCAAGTGCACTTCTCTAGGACCTGGTACATAAAGTAAGTCTCGTTGGGATGGTCGTTGCGACCTCCGATGATGGGAGAAGGAGAGACGGTCCCTAAGATACGATGGGCCCTGGCCATAAAGAATTTTAAAGGTCAGAACTAGCATCTTATATAGACCACGGTAATCAGTTGGAAGCCAATGCAGATGCTGCAGCACTGGTGTTATATGGCATTTCATGGGTGTTCTTGTGAGTAGCCTGGCTGCTGCATTCTGAACAATACGGAGCTTTCGGGTTGTAGACATCGGAAGGCCAACATACAGGGCATTGCAATAGTCCAGCCTAGACGTGATCGTGGCATGGATGACTGTTGCCAGAGCCTCATCAGATAGATAGGGTGCCAGTTGCCTCGCTTGTCGTAGATGGAAAAAGGCCTGTTTGCTAGCAGCAGCGACCTGAGCTTCCATTGTCAGCTGCGAATCCAAAACGACACCCAGGCTCTTAACAGTAGGCGAAGGAGATAGGGCAGCACCATCGAAGGTGGGTAGCAAATGGGTCAGACCAGTCAAGCGGCCATGCCAGAGAATCTCGGTCTTCGCCGGGTTCACCTTCAATCTACTAGCACGTAGCCAGTTCGACAGAGCCTCCAGGCATAGGGTGAAATTGTCTGGTATTGACGTTGCTCCAGGCTCCAAGCGCAGAAGGAGTTGGGTGTCGTCCGCATATTGATAGCAATCTAGGCCGAAACTCCTAGCCAAACTAGCAAGGGGTCTAACGTAGATGTTGAAGAGAAGAGGGGAGAGGATTGCACCTTGGGGTACCCCACATAGGAGGGAAGATCTATCAGAGACTTGATCCATATACTCCACGCATTGGCTCCGGTTTCGGAGAAATGAGTTGAACCAATTGAGGGCCTGACCGCCAACTCCGGACATGGCGAGACGGTGAATCATTACATCGTAGTCAACAGTATCAAACGCTGCGGTAAGGTCGAGAAGTACCAGAAGCGCTGATCCGCCACTATCAGACTGGCGACGGAGTTCATCTGTAATGGCAACCAGGACTGTCTCCGTCCCATGGCCAGGGCGGAAGCCTGACTGGAAAGGGTCCAGGCTGGCTGTATCATCCAAGAATTGTTGCAATTGTCCCAGTACAGCCCGCTCTATCATCTTACCTAAGAATGGAAGGTTAGGGATTGGATGATAATTGGCAATGGTCATGGGATCCCTAAGCACACCTCCTCCATGGTACATCTGAGAGAGTCTCCCTTTGGGGCTACCAGCTATAAATGGTAAAATATAACAGCAATTTTGTCAAGGTCCCAAAGTTGTTGATTTTGTACCACAACTGCCACACATAGTGCTTCCACAGGCCTAATTTTTCACAATAATTTATAATGATACACAGTTCCTAGAACTACTAGTCAAATATATTGGATATCTATTCCTATATCCCTTGCTTAAATGATGTACTGTAGTATGAAAAGAAAATGATGGACAACATGGTGGGAAATAAGGGAAGGGGAAATGGAAGGCAACAATGATTGGATTGTAAAATGTCATGATTAAGAATGGTTAATAGCACAATAAAGATTTCATCCAGAATTACCCATAAATCACCTTAATGGTCACTTGTAGAAGCGCACAATAAGACTAACTGATTTCTTGGTTTCAAATATTTCTTCCTATTCTTGTTTATAAATAAAATAAACTATATGGGGAAAATACACAAAAATATTGCAGTTTGGTCCATTGAACTGTTGATTAATTTAACAGTACGGTTTATCCAAACACTGCATTTGTTGTAGTATCCTAGTGTATGTCCTATTTTTGCCTGGATTTTCAACACAGAAAATAATCTGGAAGGTGGATTTGAGGCAGGACAATCCAATTCCCTTTCCTGAGTACAATGGGCCCTTGGTATCTGCTGGGGTTTGATTCTAGATACCAAAAATCAAAATAAAATGTGTTGTTATTGCTGTTTATGATGACCACATAATGCAAGGTAAAGGTGAAGGTTTCCCACTGACATTAAGTCTAGTTGTGTCCGACTCTGGGGGTTGGTGCTCATCTCCATTTCTAAGCCGAAGAGCCAGCATTGTCCATAGACACCTCTAAGGTCATGTGGCCGGCATGACTGCATTGAGCGCTGTTACCTTCCCGCCAGAGCATTACCTATTTATCTACTCACATTTGCATGTTTTCAAACTTCTAGGTTGGCAGAAGCTGGGACTAATAGAGCTCATGCCACTCTCCGAATTCGAACCACCAACCTTTTGGTCAGCAAGTTCAGTAGCTCAGTGGTTTAACCTGCTGTGCCACCAGGGCCTCCATATAATGCAAACAGCACCACAATATTGACCTTAGAGTATTATCATTTAACTTCGGCCATACTGCCTGGCTTTTCAGAATCATCCAAAGAACGAAAGGTTTCTCGCCCCTGTTCTAGTTGTAGAAACACCAATGGCAAGAAGTCCAAGCAGCTGCAGTATAAACCCCACCGCCAGCACTGTTGCTTGGACTACATGCTATTAGTTATTAAAAGCATTTCACTTTTGCAATTTAGTTCATACTTCTCTGACAGCAGGACAGGCTTTCTTTTTTGTCTTTGATTACCTCTCTTCAATAGCATTTCCAAAGTGCCGCTGCCTTTAAAAAATCAACCAGCGCTTCCTTCTCTATTTCAGAGAGTAACTGTTAAGATTTATTGGATACCATCTGGTGAATTAAATGTCTACTTTCTCCAGCGTATGTAAAAGAGATCATAATGCAGAAAGTCAACACTGAGGAGAGTAATTAAAGTGCACCTAATCTGAGGAACTAACCTTGTAGTTAGCTGTAATTAGAAGCAAAATGGAGAGAGGGTGTTTAGAGAATTGCTTTCTTTATTAGGCTGCCATTCGCAGAAACCTGCCTGTGCATTTCTAACTTCATTTTCTAGGAGTACATCTTGCCCTTACCCATCTGGATATAGTGTGGAAAGCGTTCTCTCTCACTCCCTACACCTACACCGAGGAATAACCAATCCTGTCTGCTGGACATAGGTGAATTTCAAAACATCCAGAGTTAACTGGGATTATAACATAATATTCATAAATTCTCAAAACATCTGCCCGAGAACTCTGGATCACGCAAGATATAATTAGAGATATTACATTTGTCTTCCCTCTCTGTTTTTTTTTAAACTTTTTTAACTTGTGTAAGACTGCAAGACTTTGAAATTATGGCATGTAATTCTTTTCATAATCCATGCTTGTTTGCTTGTGAATTACAGTTGATAGACATGTCACAAGAGGCATTCAGTAGCCATGCGACAAGACATCTGTTGTTTGGATAATGGTTAATCATTTTCAGCTTTAGATTTTACAGATGAAAACTAGGATAAATGTGTCCAAGCAACATTAGAGTGTGGTCAAGATGGCAAGAGTTATTAATGAGGAAGAAAACACAAGATAGGACATGCTGCATTAATTTGCTTTATTTGAGCCATTGAATGATAGAATTAGAAAAGGCCACAAGGGCCATCCAACCCTCTTTGGCAATGGGAAAAGGCACAATCAAAGCATTCCCAACAGAGGGTTATCCTCTGGAGAAGGAGACTCCACCAAACTCCGAGGCAGCATATTCCCTTGTCCAGCAGCTTTTAGAGAGTCTACAGAAAAGGGCAGATTTCCATCTACTCTTCTCCTTGCTAGGTTAATTGCCTGTCAAAAATGTTTGCATTTTGGACTCAGTTTGTAGCCATTAAGGAGAGGAAAGGAAAGGAAAGGAAAGGGTAAGATGATGGAAAGAAAGAAATACGGATATTCCAAAAGCAGCTGAAAATAAGTGGGATGACAGAGGGTTACTCAGACTTGTCACTGGTAAATTGCCATAGTTGGAAAGTGTGATTTTTCGGGTTCTTGTTCTCCTGCTTCTCTGAGACATGGAAAATTCTAGACTAGCTGGTGCATGGGCATATTGGAGTCCTTTTGATGCACAGCATACACTTTTCCCTGGTTCAAAAGAAGAAAATGTCTGGCTTCCTGTTAGCAGCTATATGGTGGCATTCCAGGAGTTTTTTAATCATGTCAGAAACGACTTGAGAACATGCTGCAAGTTGCTTCTGGTGTGAGAGAATTGGCCGTCTACAGAGACGTTGCCCAGGGGATGTGTTACCATCCTTCTGGGAGGCTTCTCTCATGTTCCCACAAGCTAGAGTTGACAGACAGGAGCTCACCCCATCTCACGGTTTAAAACCACCAACCTTCAGGTCAGCAGTTCAACCCACACAAGGATTTAACCCATTATGCCACCGTGACTATTTGAAGAATTTGCTAAGGAGGTCCTCCAGTTTGTCCCACCACATGTATAGGTAAATCTGTGATTGTTTAATCTTATTTAAACTTTTGCATTTTGTGGAGTTTATTTAAATTTATCATAAGATGCTTTGAGTACCAAACTGGGGTACTCAGGTAGGGTAGAATAAAAAGGAGGAGGAACAAACACAAAAACAACATCATGGAGAAATTCCAACTTCTGCTCAAGGGCACCTGGATTTTATTCTCAAACTTTTCTCTTCTCTTCTACAGCATCCTTAGACAATATGGAATAGGAGAAACATTTTCAAAATCTTCATTTCAGTCTACAATGTTTATTTGTAGCTCAGGTTTTTTGTGCATCTTGTTTGAGGCATATTGCCTTCAAATTCCCAGAATCATTTATTTTGCCCTGAACAATTTGCTTATTAAACATCTTAACCAAAATGTGACACATTTTCAATTTGTTCAAATAAAACAGGAACAAAAAGGGAACAAAACACATTAAAGGCAAGAGATATGACTGGTGTTTTAGAAAGTCAATGTTACCAAGAGGAAATTTTGATCTTCCAGAAAAAGGTGATTGAAAGGCCTCTCTGTAGGATGCTACAGCAATCTACTGCAATTTGGAATTTACACAAGTAATTAATCACTATTCATCATTTTTCAGAGCTTCATTAAGTACTTTGTGCAAGGTCCTACTTGCAGGTAGCCAATAACTTAATAAGAAATAGCCTAATTTTATAAGTAGTCCCAGGACATTGGTGTTTAAAAAGTAAAGCAACTAATACAATAATTAACTTTCCCAGAAATGCATTACATTACAACATTATGTTCATTAGGAACTGAAACCGTATTTAAAATAAAGTGGATAGACATAGGGACAATGTGAAAAAAAGTGTCAGACAGAGGGGAATCCTTTCAGATCCCACCCTTATCACCAATTTGAAATGATGTAAACTAAACTTAAGTGTTACACTAAATCTCTATACGCTGCCACCAATTATATACTGTGTGTGTGATTTATTCAATTAACTGCCACCAATGTGAGGTTTTTTGAATTAATACTGATGAAACTTGGCTCCACAGACGCAAATGGAATGAGATGAGACAGATGTTAACAAATAACAAATTTATTTGTACAAAGCTTAGTTGCGGGTTTGGATGATTAACTTATATAACTCTAAATAGACAAGTGGCTTAATAACTCTATAACCGTAGACTTTGGTGTAAATCTTCTTCCACTTTCTTACTGATGTTACCAAATTGTAGCGAACCCTAACCACAGTCGAGTTCCTTCGTGGACAATGTCCCCACTACAATAAGACTAATAATTTGATCCAATACCGATCAAATCCTAGATCCCTAGATTTTTCCCCACTAGAGATCTTACTAGATTCCCTTTAGTCTGTCCTGACTAAAGGTTTCTGTGCCAGGCCTATCTTTTCAGTACTTTCTGACTGAACAAGCCTACAGCCATGCACACACACACCCTCTCCTTCTCTCCCACACACTCTCCCCTCTCAACTCCCAACAGAACTGGCTTCTCTTCTTTTTTTTAAAAAACCGCTCTCCTTTCCTTGGCTCCGCCCACTTTTCTCTCATGAGCTAACCAGCTTCATCTCCATGGCAACCCAACCACTGTGAAATGAAACAAAATGTCCGCTGCTTTACTCATGTTCCAAAATGGCTACTGTTAACTAAAACACAAATACACACTCCAACAGACAAAAATTAAACACAATAACTATGACTTCTCCACACCTTCCACCCAAAGAAGATTATTTTTGGCCATTTAGAATCCCAGAATGGGCAAAAATAATTTAAAAATTGCATAACAATATATATATATATATAAACACATTACTGTAACACAAACTTATTATGATTAAATACATTGAATAAACCATAAATAAAACCTTTAACTTTTCAAGACACTCTAGACAGTGCATCAGCAACAACATTTCTTTTACCTGTGACATGTTTGATTTCGTATGTGAAATCTTGTAATGACAAACTCCACCGTAACAGTTTATTATTTGTTCCTTTTACATTATCCAACCATTTCAATGGTGCATGGTCGGTTTGTAGGGTGAATTTCCTTCCCCATAAATAAGGTTTGAGTTTCCTTATTGACCAAATTATGGAGTAACACTCCTTTTCAATGGTGGACATACTGCATTCGTGGGAATGCCACTTCTTACTTAAAAATAAAATAGGTCTGTCCTCACCTTCCTTATCAATTTGACTTAGGACAGCTCCTAACCCAATGTCAGACGCGTCGCAAGTCAAAATGAAGGGTTCATCGAAATCTGGGGCTTTCAAGACAGAATCTGATGTAATGGCCTGTTTCAACCGATCCATGGATGTTTGACAATTTGGAGTCCAGATTATTTTATTAGGGTTCTTCTTTTTGGTCAGGTCCGATAAAGGGGCTGCCAGATTACCAAAGGAGGGAATAAATTTTCGATAATATCCAGCCAATCCGAGGAATGATCTAACCTGTTTTTTCGTTTTGGGCACTGGCCACTGGTGAATAGCTTTCACTTTAGTAGGGTCTGGTCGAATACAACCTCCTCCTACTAAATGCCCTAAATATTTTGTGGTGTTTTTTCCCAATTTACATTTGGAAGCTTTGATGGTTAAGCCAGCTTCCTTTAATCTGCCCAATACTATATCCAAATGCTTTAGGTGATCCTCCCACGAATTGCTAAAAATTCCTATATCATCCATGTAGGCCACACAAAAGTTTCCTAGGCCACTAAGGACCTTGTCAACCAATCTTTGAAATGTTGCGGGGCTGTTTTTTAGTCCAAAAGGTAACACTGAGAATTCGTAAAGCCCACCTTGCGTACGAAATGCTGTCTTAGGCTGGTCTTGTGGTGCCATGGGCACTTGCCAGAATCCCTTAGTAAGGTCTATACTGCTGATAAACTGAGCTCTCCCGATCCTTTCCAATAGGTCATCCAATCGTGGCATTGGATATGTATCAGTTTGGGTCACCTTGTTCAGAAGTCGATAATCTATACAAAACCTAATAGTTTTATCTGGCTTCTGAACCAGCACAATAGGTGAAGCCCAGGGACTATTCGATGGCACAATAATGCCCAGGTCCAACATCTCTTTCACCTCCCTCTCGATACACTCATTGATATTCCCAGTCACTCGGTACGGAGGGGAAGCTATAGGAGCTGCATCATTGGTATTAATTTGATGCTGTACCCCTTGGACCCTTCCTGGTAAATCAGAAAACATTTTACTATATTTATTTAAAACTCCCACAATCTCCTCCCGTTGAGATTGGGTTAACTCTTTACTTATATCTACTTGATCCAAATTTTTATATAGCTCTCGATCACCTTCCCAAAAAGTAAAGGGACCGGACTCATCTTCTGACACTACTATATACACATTAGCCGATCTCCAAACATAAGGTTTCAACATATTTACATGGACTCTCCTTTCGACATTTAATTGTTCATTATAGATGTCATAGTTCACTTGGTTGTGCTTCTTGGTGACTCTCCAGGGTCCTGACCAATCCATTTGAAGTTTGTTGGTTCTGTTAGGTGACAAAAACAGGACCTCATTTCCAATGTTGAAGTTTCTCGCCTTAGATGTTGCGTCGTAATAGTCTTTCTGCCGTTGTTGTGCTGCGGTCAGATGCTCATGTGTGATGTCCTTGGCTAACTGCATTGTTGACTGTAGATCTCGTAGATAATCAGCCACTGGAACCGGCTCTGCTGCTGGGCTCGCCTCCCAGTACTCTTTAACCAAATCTAACGGTCCTCGAGCCTTTCTTCCATACAACAGTTCGAAAGGGCTGTAGCCTGTACTATCCTGGGGGACTGATCTGTATGCAAATAATAGTTGTTGAAGCTTAATGTCCCAATCATGCGGTCTCTGTTGGCTATAAGACTTTATCATTTTAATTAGAGTCTTATTTAGATTTTCGACCAACCCATTTGTTTGTGGGTGGTAGGCCGTCGATGTAAGATGCCTGATGCCGCATAACTCAAGTAGTCTCTTCATAAGTTTCGAGGTAAACTGGGTCCCTAAGTCAGATACTAATTCTTTGGGATATCCAGTTCTTCCCCAAATGGATAACAAAGCATTAGCTATGGTTGAGGTCTCGATGTTGGTGAGAGCTACTGCTTCCGGGTATCTTGTAGCATAGTCGATCATAGTTAGTATGTACTTATAACCCCTTTTGCTTGGTTTACAAAGAGGACCAACTATGTCGATTCCCACTCTGTAAAATGGCTCTCCAATTACAGGCATAGGGATTAGAGGAGCTTTGATCTTATCCCTCCCGGTACTCAGTCTTTGGCAGGTGTCACATGACCGGCAAAATTCTTTTATTTTCTGGAACATGCCAGGCCAATAAAAGTTCTTTGTAATTCTTTTAGTTGTTTTTCTGATACCCAAATGGCCTCCCTGAGGGCTATCATGTGCCACCCTCATGAGTTGTTCTCTGAATTTCTCTGGCACTACAATTTGGGTATGCACCTCTGACTCTCCTGCTGTCTTTAGACTTTTACTCTCTCTATATAGCACGCCATCTTTAGTAATGAATCTAGAGGGTTGTTCTTCTGCTGACTCTAGTGTATTCTCAGCTTGTTTAAACAAGGGTTTTAAGGTTTCATCTGCCTTTTGTTCTTGCAGAATTTCTCTAACTCCCTCTGTCTTGTTAACAATCTCAGTAATTATAGAACTGGATTCTGGATCCTCTCCTACATCCTGATGAATTGGCAAGCATATTGCTTCCTGAGTAGGGCCTTCGAAGTTATCTTCATCTTCCTCACATAACTTCTGCCAGTTCTTAACTTCCTTAGCCAGGTCGTTACCGATTAAACATTTATAAGGTATATCTGAACTGATGGCAAAGTCCCAAATTCCTTTCCAACCATTGTATTCAATTGGTAATGAAACTACCTGGGTTGGTATTACAGGACCTAAGCCTTTTAAATTAATTACTGAGGTAGGATGTTGATATTTCTGAGGTACTGCTTCTGGACGTATGATGCAAACATCCGACCCAGTATCCCTCCATCCCTGGATATTCTTACTGTCAACAGAAATATACTCTAAATAGTCTTCGGATGGTCTATTTGATAAAATAAACAAACATTGTTTCTCTTTGGGCACTACTTCAGGGCTGCTTTTAGACTTAGTATCTAATTCTGCCTTGGTTTCCACTGCTACTTTATTTACAAAGAAAGAAGTCTTGTCCTTTTTAAAAAGGTTACACTGATATCTTAAGTGTCCCAGCTTTCCACACTGAAAACACTTCATTTTCTCTTCAGGTTTGACTTGACCTGTTACCTCCTGCCTCCTCCAGGTGGTGTTTTCTCCTGCAGGCCCTCTCCCCTGCTGCGTTCGTACTTGGGAATGATAATATGGCAGCTTAAACTGCTTTTTATCACTTGGTCCCTCATCTTTCCTAAATCCTTCCTTCAGTGTGATCAATTGATCTACCATGACAGCCGCTTCCCCTGCTGTCGCTGGTCTTCGATCCTGCACTAGCCAACGATATTCTGAGGGCACCAGCTGAAATAATTGTTCTAATTTCATTAACTCCCTCAATTGTTGATAATTATCTACCTCAGATGTTCGCACCCAACTGTCAAAATATTGTGCTTGCTTGGATGCCACCTGAGCGAAACTTTGATTTCTTTCTCTCTTCAGTGTTCTGAATTTTAATCTATAAAACTCAGGTGTTAGTTGGAGTTTTTGCTGCACCTGTTGCTTGAATAATTTATAATCCCTATGGGTCTCCTCAGACATGTCCCCATAGATCTCTAAAAGTTTCCCGCTAATCTGAGGTCTCAAATAAATCATCCACTTCTCCTCACTAACTTCAAAATCCTTACAGCACCTTTCAAATGAAATTAAAAACTTTTCCACATCATCGTCTTTATTATACCTAGGGAATCTCTTCAGAATCATGTCTGATGCCTCAGCTCTAGAATTCCCTTCCTGGGTATTGATATGTGGTTGAGATAGTGTTAACCTCTGTTTTTCCAATTCAATCTCCAATCTTCTTAATTCCAACTCTCTCCTCAATTCTCTTTCTTTTTCTTTTTCTCTTTCCTCCATTTGTAACTTTCTCATCTCCAGTCTATATTTAAGAGTCATTTCTGACACTGGTGTTTGTTCAGAATCTGAACTCTCTTCCTGAAATGCACCTTCTTCTTCAGCAACCTTTTTCTGTCGTCTAGTGGCCATTTTTGTCAAATTTTACCTCACGGTTTTCTTCTATAAGCGATCTTAAGGCAATAAATCAGGGATGTTACACGAATCCCGCCGCTGCCACCAATGTGAAAAAAAGTGTCAGACAGAGGGGAATCCTTTCAGATCCCACCCTTATCACCAATTTGAAATGATGTAAACTAAACTTAAGTGTTACACTAAATCTCTATACGCTGCCACCAATTATATACTGTGTGTGTGATTTATTCAATTAACTGCCACCAATGTGAGGTTTTTTGAATTAATACTGATGAAACTTGGCTCCACAGATGCAAATGGAATGAGATGAGACAGATGTTAACAAATAACAACAAATTTATTTGTACAAAGCTTAGTTGCGGGTTTGGATGATTAACTTATATAACTCTAAATAGACAAGTGGCTTAATAACTCTATAACCGTAGACTTTGGTGTAAATCTTCTTCCACTTTCTTACTGATGTTACCAAATTGTAGCGAACCCTAACCACAGTCGAGTTCCTTCGTGGACAATGTCCCCACTACAATAAGACTAATAATTTGATCCAATACCGATCAAATCCTAGATCCCTAGATTTTTCCCCACTAGAGATCTTACTAGATTCCCTTTAGTCTGTCCTGACTAAAGGTTTCTGTGCCAGGCCTATCTTTTCAGTACTTTCTGACTGAACAAGCCTACAGCCATGCACACACACACCCTCTCCTTCTCTCCCACACACTCTCCCCTCTCAACTCCCAACAGAACTGGCTTCTCTTCTTTTTTTAAAAAAACCGCTCTCCTTTCCTTGGCTCCGCCCACTTTTCTCTCATGAGCTAACCAGCTTCATCTCCATGGCAACCCAACCACTGTGAAATGAAACAAAATGTCCGCTGCTTTACTCATGTTCCAAAATGGCTACTGTTAACTAAAACACAAATACACACTCCAACAGACAAAAATTAAACACAATAACTATGACTTCTCCACAGACAATATGGGTGAATTGTTTCTAATCTGCTGCATATCAATAAATCCTAGGGCAGTCAAAATTCAGTATAAAGTTATAAAACAGTTATCGATAGTTAAATAAAATAATTTGATTTAATTGATGTATTTAAACATATATATTTTAAATAAATTAAAAGCAATAGGTATCATTTCATTATCCGGGCAAGGGCCACGAGGGGGCACTAGAGAGAGAAAGATAGTCAATTTTATTGGGTGGGGGGTTGAAGGAAGAAAACCATTTCCCCCATTTTCGCTGGTTATTCCCCCTCCCCACTTCCCATTTCATAAAGGAGGGTTGTTTCCACAATGAGGACATAGGTGAGGGGAATAACAGGAAAACAGGGAGAAGTAGTTTTACTCCTTCAACCCACCCTCCACCCCTGTAAAATGGACTAGCCTTCTCTGTCTAGCACCTCCTGGTGACCTCCACCAAGATCTTGAAACACTACCAAGCAATACTGATATATCATAAAATGGACTAGCCTTCTCTGTCTAGCACCTCCTGGTGACCTCCACCAAGATCTTGAAACACTACCAAGCAATACTGATATATCATATATTAATCAAAGACATGTAGGCTGAAAAGTCAATCTTTTAAAGTTGCATTTAAGATCTCAGGTGAAAAAAGAATGCGATTTGCATAATCAAAAATGTTATATGTTATTCCAGTACAATTTTTCCACCCGTGTAGCCAACCCCAAAGTCCTAACATTTCATTTAACTCCATTAGAGCCTGCCCTGGCTTGCTGCCCTCTGCCTAATGGCAAAGGCAGCCAATCATAAAGAATTATTTCACTAACTTCATCAAATTATTGTCCTTATTTCCCTGGCCTCACCACATTCATGGTGTTTGTGTTTGTTCTAAGCATCTGAGACAGCAATGACAATCTATATTTCATTTAAAATGAACTTCATGAGAGCCCCTAGAGGAAGAGTAAAATATTAAAGTCAACTTTCATGGAGTAACAGCTGCTACTCTGTTGCTGAAACTGCCATGCATCTTGTAAGACAGTCTTAATCAGGATCCTTTTCCCTCCCCTTCTGTCTCTCTCATTTCAATTAGTAGCCAGCTATATAATGCTATTAAAACATCCTCTGAAAGCTACATAAACACTGAACCAAATCAGTCACCAGTCCCAGACGAAGTTGCCTTAAGCTTTGAAAAGTAGCCAGCCAGACCCTAATGGGAACTTTACAAACAGGATATAAGGTCAACATCCACCTCTTGCTCATGTGACATTTTGCATGGTGTTTAGAAGCATACTGCCAGTGCCTTGAATAAAGGCAGTATAACCATTATGACTAATATCCATGGAAATGACCACACAGCAAGCACTGGCTCTTTCTACACAATAATCACTTCTAGTTATCAGAAATTTTCCCTGAAATAATAAGTACAGCTTTTATCACATGGAAAGATTGCATATTTCACTTTGTGAAGTCACATACTCTCACCCCCAGAAAATCCCATCAAATGTTTGCTTTAGTGGCACCATGAGTCAGGCATGACTTGAAGTCACACAATAACAACTATGTCTTTGTAGCCTTGTGGATGAAAGAAAACAAATTAGAGACATATTTTGAATGGGAAAAAATAGCCCAACATTAAAGATACAATACTTCCTAGAGTGATGAAGAGGAAAAACTGTCCACTCCTAAGCTGTTGCTGTGAGAAAATATTAGCCCCAGAAGTTGCATTTCTTGGGGGATTCAAATTCAATATATTCTTTTTTGACCTTTTGGTTAAAACCAACCCCCTCCTATGTGACAATACCGACATCTCTCTGGGAGAACTTTATATCTTGAAATAACTGTAGCTGTCTAGCAGAATGCAAACTTGGTGTGACAAAAAGTTGTTCAAAAAAAGACATTTTATTTCCATGATTGGAAAGGCATTTTTAAAAAATTATCAAATAAAAATCCCCATTATTTCTATTGGAACAAGAACACCTGCATACACATACAAATGAAGGTATTCAGGGGAAGAAGAAAAAATCCATCGAAAGTATGCTGACAACAAAAGTCAACCTGACACCCGGTTAAAAATGAACAATAATTTAATGTAGATATTTGTTAGAAAATCGTTTTTGGTTTGAAATGCTTCTGCCCCTTCCTCCTGAAAAAGGAGTGCAATTTAATCCACTTTGACTGTAAACGCTTTTTACCTTTACCTTTTGAAGGACCAAAAATGCAATGTGGAGGATATGAAATGTGTCAACTGCAACAAAGATTTCTGCAAAAGTACAAGATGTCAATCAACAGACCTTTTTAGAACATCTTCTGTATTTGATTAACCTCTTCGCAGTTACTCAGGTGATCCCAAATGCTGGTGCAATTAATTGGTCTGCCTATTCCTGTGTTTATTCACATTCATCCCCAAAACTGATTTAAACTATTCAATATATTACTTACCCCATCCATTTGGACCTAAGAGCAGTTTAATACAAATTTTCCTGCAATGCTGAAGACAGCATAGGAGCCTTGCTTATACTGTACTATACTCATATTATAATGGTATTATTTCACTTTTGCTACCATAGTAACATCCTATTGAAATCTGGGATTTGCAACTGAGAGAAGAGCATTTAAGACCCTCAACCAGAGAGATCCTCTAGTACAGTGGTTCTCAACCTGTGTGTCCCCAGGTGTTTTGGCCTACAATTCCCAGAAATCCCAGCCAGTTTACCAGTTGTTAGGATTTTTGGGAATTGAAAGCCAAAGCATCTGGGAATCCACAGGTTGAGACCCACTGCTCTAGTAGCTCATCACCAAATTACATAACCCAGGAGTCCATAGGATGCAGACATGACCATTAAAATGGAATCATATCACTATAACGGTTTAGGGTCCCAGAATGCAATTATTCAACAATGAAGCTAAACTGAGTCATATAATACTGATTTTGGGGAAACTCTACAGACTACTTATTTGCTTCCCAAAACCAATCAAAGTGTAAGTAAAACACAGAACAGTTTGACATTAAATTATTCAAATGTGTAATTATTTGGCATTTATTTATTTTGCATGATTTAATTAAATGTATTTTGTTTTGTATCATAAAATTATGCATTATTAAACATGTCAATCAAATGTTGTACAAGCCATCCAAGAAAGCTAGAGTTCAGAACCTTGGATAGGTCCTTGGAATTCTGGACTTTAAATTCATTTCAGAGTCACCTGCTTTCACTGGGAAAAGGAATCAAGGCACCAGACCCCATAAATACCATCCAGAATAGGTTAGTCCAAAAAAATTGCCTGAAGTGGGGGATGAGATGCTGAAAATATGCCAGAAGACTGGCACTGGGACCATGCATATCTTTATTTATGAATAAATCTATGTACTTCCACATTATACTTATTTGCAAATTTGTCATCTTTAGCAGATTTTGAGGTCACACATACATACATGTATAGGTGTAATGTACATCACTATTTGCTTGTTTGCATTCCCCTATAGAAGCACAATTAAAGGCTTACCAAACACTCTGCAAAAGATTTTGCAAGTCCCAGCAAAATTAACTTTATCTAAGTAAAAACAATTGTGTGTCTGCAAAAAGAGGAGTGGTGGACAAAAGAGTCCCAAAATGCAAAACACATCTCAATTATTACAGTACTATGTCTGACAAATACAGGTCAATATTCAGGAGGCACAAAGTGTTGCTTCAGGGGCTTAACAGGCAAAACCAAATAACAAACAAACAATCTAGAATTTAAATGATGATGTGACATTGCCAGACCTAGATAACTCTGAGAACTTTTTAAGATGGGAAGGAAGGAGGAAAACAAGAAGACACTGCAGCACTAGGAAATTATGACATGCTTCGCTAGTAAAGGTAAAGGTAAAGATTTTCCCCTGACATTAAGTCTAGCCGTGTCTGACTCTGGGGGTTGATACTCATCTCCATTTCTAAGCTGAAGAGCTGCCATTGTCCGTAGACATCTCCAAGGTCATGTGGCCGGCATGACTGCATAGAGTGCCATTACCTTCCTGCTAGAGTGGTACCTATTGATCTACTCACATTTACATGTTTTCGAACTGCTAGCTTGGTAGAATCTGGGGCTAACAGCGATAGCTCACCCCGCTCCCTGGATTCGAAAGGCCGACCTCTCAGTCAGCAAGTTTGGCAGCCTTCCACACTAGATAGTTGTAGAACTATGATTCCACTTTAACTCTCATGGCTTACTGGGATTTATAGTTTAAGGAGGAATCTTTGGAATTCTCAGCAAAGGCCCCCCTGCCAAAACTGGATTCCATGTGAGACAGCCAAGGCAGTTAAAGTAGAATTATAGTGCTATAATTGTGTGGTGTGAAGTCTCCAAGTATACTCACTAATAAAGAAGTACCGGAATATACTTGTCAATGCAAGTGCTGGAGAAAATAGGCATTTGTGTTTCATATGATATTTTCCCACTCCCCAGATCTAATTTAGATTTTTTAGAAAGCAAGTCTCTTTCCATTTTGAAGAGAAATGGGAGAAGATAAATCTGTCTCCTAGAGATAAACAACTCCATAGAAAAATGTATCAGTTTCAATAATTCAATTTTTATTCTATGACAATACGAATAAGTGTTACATTTGAGTACTTAATAAATAAATTCCTCAGATTAATTGATGCAGACAGTTCTGTTCCAATCACTGAAACAGCTCTTATGGAAAAACAAGTGAATTAATATCTCAGATTTGTATTTCAGAGATTGTCTTATAATTTAGAGCTTCTCAACCGTGCTCAAGGTTCCAAGAGAACTAGAATCTATCACTTACTATTACAGTACAGTCAGCCCTCTGAAGCCATGGATTTAACCAATTATGCCTTGAAAATATTCCACACAAAAATACTAAAACATAAAGCTTGATTTTGCCATTTTATAAACTCTTAAACTCAAGCATGAAGAAAATGGATAAATTTGAAGAAGATGATGAACCTTATGGACTTATGCAGTTATGGTTGAAGAAGGGGGTTGTTGGAATTCAACCCCACACTGGCCAAGTCTGCAGTCCTCAATGTCGAGTAGCTGATTAGCTTAGAATAGGCGGAGGGAAATCCCTTCCCCCATGTTTTTGTAAGACAGTTAGAATGTATCTAATTTCTTCTCTCCTCTTTGTTTGCGCTCTCAATTTGATTGGTTGTGTAGAATGGATACTTTTCTACTGCAAACCTTTACTTCTGGTGTCTACTTTTACATCTTATTGTGTGCTATATGTATTGAGACCTCTCTCTGCTTGTGTGTCAGGAGAGATGTAGTGTCTTGGAGTTTTTCTCTTCTCTTTGAAACCCTACAAGAGATGGAGTTATACAGTAGCTAGGATCCAGTTCTTTACTATTAAGAAATGTATATATTGCTTTTGTAAATAAACCTTTTGTAACTTTAAAAATTGAACTCTGGATCTTTGCCTCCTAAGCTCTAAATTCTTTACAGCCATGTGGCACTTCACGCTCTGCTTGCTGTGAGCTGAATGCTCAAACTATAAGTAAGTATCCTGTATTTGCATATTTTGGATGCTCTGCTGTATTTTTGGATAGTTTTCCCTAACAGAAAATCCTAACACTAAGAGGTGCTTCCATAATGTCTTAAACTTGTTTTTCCAGTAGAAGAGCATGTTGGTGATGACGAGATTGTGTTCCATACATTTGGTGAGAAGTAGGATGCCATTCAAGTTGCTGTTTTCAACCCTGTCTTTCCCTATAGTCCCTGACCACAGGTCGAAATCTCACCCAACTCTTGGATTAAAATCACCCAGGAGGATGATTTTGTCCTCCTTAGGTATCTTTGATAGGATGGTGTCCAGCTGACAGTAAAAAAAATGTCCTTGATGTCTTCATCAGCATCTAGTGTTGGTGCACAGGTACTTAAGATAGTTGCCTCCTAGTTTTGGGCAAGATTTATTCAGAGGGTTGAGAGTCATTTGTTAATGTTGTTGATGGGTGCTTCAGACAGATGCTTTGCCAGGTCATTTCTGATAGCAAAGTCGATTCCGTGTATTTTTCGTTTTTGTTCAGGCCGTCCCTTCCAGAAGAAGGTGTAGCCTCCTTTTTCTTCTTTCAGCTGTCCCTCTCTTGCTCTCCGTGTCTCTTGAAGTGCTGCTATATCAATGTTAAAGTGTAATAATAGCAGTCCTGCATTCAGGCTTTCATTGTCTATGTTATCCAACAGTGTCTGTATTCCATGTTCCAAAATTTGTTTCTCTTTTTTGACTGCAAGGTGGTGACCCCTTTGGATGCAGCAATTCAGTCAGGGATAAGAGAGGCAGACTATGCTTAGGGCACATTTTCTACCCTCCTCCCTATATGGGGTGAGCAGAGTGGGCCCTAAAAAAGGCTGCTCAGTCATAGATACAGCTGCTGAACTGCTCAACTGCCTCAAACCTTGAGGTAGAACAACTGAATCCATATCCACCACCCATGTGTCAGTCTGTAGTTGGGGCTTCCAAATTTCACAGTCCCGCCCCTGTTGCTACTCGCAGATCACCATGGAACTTTTGTTGGTTTTCTTTTATTTGTCTTGGAAGATGCCTGTGTGTTAATTTGTTTCATGTGAGATCAGTGCACACTCGATCAACAGTCTTCACAGAAAGAGGTTCAGATCCAGCGGCATAGTTAACCTGACAACAGGTGTCTTCTCATCTTTTGCAGTCTGCTTCTGTCATCACAGGCTTTGTAACATGTACTATGTTATCATTCACCTGCTCTGGTGTTGAGGACTTCAGATTGTGCTTGGTCTGGTTCCTTCCCTGTGACCTTACCAATCAGGGAGATCCTCCTGGGACCACATGACTTTGACAGCTTCACCCGCAGGCTCATTGGAACATACAAGCCCCCTCACCACAACAAGGTGACAATCCATCAAGGGGGGTGATGATGATGATGATGATGATTACTATTATTATTATTGCTACTACTACTATTACACAAGGAACCCTGGGTGGTGCAGGGGGTTAAACCACTGAGCTGCTGAACTTGCTGACCGAAAGGTCGGTGGTTCGAATCCGGGGAGTAGGGTGTGCTCCCACTGTTAAGCCCAGCTTCTGCCAACCTAGCAGTTCGAAAACATGCAAAAATGTGAGTAGATCAATAGGTACTGCTCCAGCAGGAAGGTAACGATGCTCCATGCAGTCATGCCGGCCACATGCTCTTGGAGGTGTCTACAGACACCAACAACTCTTCAGTTTAAAAATGGAGATGAGCACCAATCCTCAGAGTCGGGCACGACTAGACTTAATGTCAGGGGAAAACATTTACCTCTTAACCTACTACTACACAGCAGTGCAATATGAGAAAAGGACAATGTATGGCCTGAGTTTATAAAATGTATGATACAAACCAAGGGTGGGCAACATGCAATCTGTGTGCCATAGGCTATTTTATGCCTCTCAAATCCTCCAAGCTTCCTGGGCAGCCCTTTTACTGGTACATCCCCTATCCTGGAACTTCCAGAAGCATCAATTACCTCTTAAATAGGTTGCAGGTGTTTCCAGTACTATTGAACATTTTTAAAGCATACTTGTGCAAGATTTTCTTTTCTTTTTCTTTTTCTTTTTCTTTTGCAGTCTCAGAGGGGTTCTGGGGACAGAAAATTGGTCCCCAGAGCCCACTGCAGCTCCTCACCCTTTTGTTAAATTGTTGCACTAGCAAATAAGAGAATGCCTTTGTAAACTTTCTTCCTTTTTCCATGGTCAGGGAACTGGCAGCTACTTAAAAACCAGAAGGCTAGTTTGGATTTACTCTAAAAGTTTGTGTTGGGGTGACAGGATTCTTGGAGATATGAGAACTACATATGTCGTCTGCTAAACGGTTGTTTTGCTTGACCCATTGAAAGAACAAGAGGAGGACAGGCTAAATGGGGGAAAACAGCATCTCACAGATGAAAACTGGAACACATGCAGCCAAGCAACAGATGGCAAAAAAATTAATGAGGAAGAACATATAAGATGGGGAAGCTACAGCAGTCTGCTTTTGCTTGAGAAGGGCAGGACCTGTCCCACCTCTCCTTTCTCCCCGTTGAATAGATTGAGTGCAAAGTACTTTTGCATTTTGAACTCAATTTTTTTACCAACTAAAATATACAGAAAACAAAAGAGAAGAGAAGAGAGAGAAACTGGGGTATTTTAAATGTCACTGAAAAAGTGGGATAACAGAATATTATAAATTTGTTTGTTTGTTTATGGAATAGCAAGTTGCCCCACCAGAGTGGGATTCACTTAAGCAGGACCATCCCTGCCAAACCGAGGCAAATAGGAGGATATGAGATAGTGGTCAATGCCTTTTTAAAGCAAAGCAGGATTCCGACATTTCTAAAGGAGGCCATTGTAAGGACTTTGTTCAAAGAGATATTTCTGAATCCCTCTATATGGATAACTATCAAGCAGTGTCCAACATTAGAATGTATTCGGCCCTCTCAGTTCTAAAGGTCCCGGATCCATACAAACTGTTTTCAGGCCTAATTAAAGGACTGAGACAGTTTTGGCCACCTTGCTGGATAGCTTTTGTGAGGAATTGGACTGAGGGAGTGTGTCCCTTTTGGTTCTGCTGGATCTGTTAGCAGCTTTCAATATCAACAACCAAGTTATCCTTTTGAGCTTTTCATTGACTTCCTGTTTTTGAAAACTTGACCAAAAATAAGTGAAAATGCCCCTATGTGTAGATGGTGTTTGGAGCATTTGGAATCAATATCACATTTCAATTTTACAAGGTTTCCTGGAATCCACTGCACAACATACACAGGGATGCTGACAATTGCCAATGTGGCCCCCTGAACTTTCCCATACCTTTGATACAGAGTTTGGGTTAGCAAGATGTCCCGGATGAGGAGTTTTGAGGAATGATTTGAATAAAGGGAAGAACATGATCTCATGAAGTCTTGGCTTGGTAGATCTAGCAATTTTTAATATTTAAAGTCTGATGTACGTGATACTAATGTCCTAGGCAGTGTAATCTCTAAACTATACCCTATTTCAAGGCTAGATGAAAATAGTACTAAAGCTAGCCATGGTCAAGAATGGAAAGTGAATAACTGTCAATCAGTGGCCGAAAAGCTGAGCTTTTTTCTCGGGTAAAGTTTAATCAAACAAGATATAAGTAGCATATCTGAATAATTCACTCTAGCAGTATAACAAGGAGAATTCAGGGCAATTAAAATCTAGGGCTCCCTTATACAGAATGAAATATGGAGAGTGGGGGGGGGGGGGGAGAGGGAGAAGTGAGATGGAAGTGGGAAAGGATGAAGCATGGATATTAGCAAAACTTCACATTCACTAATATTAATTATTAAGGTACAGGGACTTAGGCTAGACAATGATATGTTTTTAGATATCTTCTTTGCATATTGAGAAATATAATTTCCATC
This sequence comes from Anolis carolinensis, assembly GCF_035594765.1. NCBI lineage: Eukaryota > Metazoa > Chordata > Lepidosauria > Squamata > Anolidae > Anolis > Anolis carolinensis. The sequence continues at coordinate 117,817,542 of NC_085841.1, read as the reverse complement.
TAAATTAATCTGAAATGGCCGGTATGACCTTGAGAAATGTGGTTCACAAACAGAAGCGCCAAAAGTGTTGCAAGAAGAATTGGTTTTATAGATTGGGGATGATGTACTATATATGTTGGACCTCAATTTTGCAAGGGTTTCATATATGTTTTGGTCTTTAGTATGGTATAAGGTAAGGCTCTGATAGGAGGGAATGAGAGAATTGAATGTCTGGAATGATAAGTGTAATGTCTGTAAGTGAGGAGTGTATGAGGGTTAAGTCTCCCAGAGCGGGGTTTAGTTGGGAAAGTTAGTCAGGGTCAGAGATAGTGGTGAGTTAGAGTTAGGGTATGAGTGAAAGAAAACTGAGAGATGTATATTAGAGTTAACATTGGTCAGGATACCTGTATATTAAATATGTAGACCCACAAACACTTCCAGGGAGAGGGGTATTTGGGGGGATGTGAGTAACTGAAACTGCAAATATTGAGTTCTTGAATACAAAAGTCATACCATAATAATCAAGATATTTCTTAAATATGTAAGAAAATGAATTGTATTCAGTTTTTGTTTAATAAATCATTATTTTTGGTTTATACACCTGTGCTGGAAGTTAATAAAGGATGGCGATATCTGGTGTAGAAATATGATGAATAAGCTCTTGCACAGGAACCATGACAGTATCTAAAAGGTCCCCACATTTAATGTCATAGCAGTGGGACAAAAAGAGGTCCTCACATTGGTGGCAGACTGTAATAGATATTAGGAATCTATTACAGTCTTTCTCCACAAAAGAATTACCAGTAGAATGTCACCAGTAATAAAACCCTTCAGCCATTTTACTTTGGCAGGGACTGTGGTAGCCTGGTCATATTCTGAGTGTTCAGAAGATGAGGAAGGGAAAGCTGGGAGAGATTCAGAGGGCTCAAAGAGAAATGCTTTGGAAACTCCTGGAAGAAATGTTTTTGACTCTCCTGACAGTTCCCAAGAGAACAGTGAAGACTTTTCCCATCGGAACCTGCCAGAGGTGCAGACCAAGAGAAATGAGGGAGATGAATGTTTGTCGAGGTCAGAGAAATCGGAGTTGAGACAGCAGGGTCTGCAATTAAGGACTCGCTTCTCCAAGCATTTTAGAGATAAGGAGCAGGAAAGCAGGTGCAAAAAAGTGATCTCATGGGAGGGATTTTGACTTTTTAAAAGTGATTCATGTTGATAAATCTTTGTGAGAGCAACGCTGCGTTCAGGTACAGAGTTCTCAGTGTCAAGGGATGTGAAATTCATGTAACCAAGTGTCAAGTTGTTCCTACGTCCTGGTCATGTGAAGCATGGTTTTGCCTGCCTTGGATTTATATACCTTGTCTTAGCATATCTCACTGGAATTGTTTTAGAGACTTTCTCTGAAGGGATTTTTGAACTTTTGGCTTTTATGGACATATCCTTTTGAACTTTGATTCCTTTTTTATATTTGCTTGCTTTTAATATATCCAGCTTTTATAATACTCTGCTTTTAATAAACTGTTACACTGAATGATCTGGATGGTGTGTGGTTTGTGGTGAAAAGAGGCTTTAGGGCCCTAGTGCAACAGGGACCATTTTGATTAATCCACTATCTTCCCACTTTTTAATCTGGCTTTTAAAATGTCCCAGTTTCTTTCTTCTCTGCTCAGTTTCCCCCTTTGTCCTCAGCTTACTTCAGTCTCTACAAAATAAGTTCAAAGTAGTTTGCACTCCATTAACCCAGTAGGCAAAGAGGTGAAAAGAAGGCAGAATCTTGCCTTTCCCTGTAGGTTCAAGGAAGAACAAACAGCCGCATCCTCTGCTGGCTCATTAATGTCTTTTCTTGACCACAGTCTGATGTAGTTTTAAATTATGTGTCCCAGTTTTATCTGTAAAATTTGGAGGGCATGTAGTAAGGGAGCCCTGTAGCATGCATTCATTGGTGCTGCTATTTGGAGCTTTCTGATCCCTAGGGCGGAAGGGTCCTTCCCTTCAGCCTATCTCTGTGGGGTTTGGAGTGGGGAGGGGGGGCGGTGAAAAGAAAATTATTTTATTACTCCACATCTACAAGCATTGCATTCAATGAAATCTTTTTTAAAGTCTTCAAAATCCAGCAATCTTTTTGCAACTGTTTATAGTTTTCCTCAAATTGTGAGAAAGTCTCTTTTCAAACTACACATGCAGATCTCTTAATATAAACAGAAGTATTCTGATAAGGGAAGAAGAAAAGATGAAAACATGACAATCACTTCCAGAAAATACCAAATAAAATCTATACAGTATCTATAAAATGTATATAGTTTTTTAAAATCAATGTCTTGAACAAACTTTTGAAATAATGAACAGTTCTTCTCTATCTTTAAAACTTTTATACCAAAGGGAATATAGTCTCTTCTTCCCTGGTTCTGTTCCCAGAAGCCCTGTTTTTTGTTTCACCTGACAAACCTAGTGCCTTTGCGCATGCAGGCAGGATACAATGAAAGAAAGCATTTGGACACGGCAGAGGAAGACCCTTGAGGAATCAGGGACAATTACTTCTATGGGAGCCTGAGTTCAGCACTAACTGGCCTCTTTGCAGAAATTGTATGTTGCTTTGTCCAGACATGTAATATCTCCCATTTCTGTTGTTTTTGCTCTAGTCTGCACATCAGAATTACTCGGCAGCTGAATATATTTATTTTACGAACAACGGCAGCTAAAGCAAAACCATTTACTTTTCGTTGAGCCCAAAATGACTGTTCAAAAAACAAAAAAAAGATCTTAGGTTTGGGGTGCATTTTCAAGGACAAAGTATTGCATATGTATTTACTCAAGTTGTCCTGTAGCATGCTCCAGGCAACTGAGGAAGGGGAGAGGTGAGAAATCTGATGTTACGTCAGAATATGGGATCAATATCAGAATAAGCAAAGGTCAGCTAGTAGGGAATATAAACGTATGTTTGAGGCTCTTAAGAGACCTAAGTACTCACTCCAAAAAACTGGAAACTACTTTTGTTGGGGAGAGGGGAATCACCTCATGCTATTCAGATCCCATTGCAATATTTGAATAACCACAACATCTATTTACAGAGAGATGAAAAGTGGACATGCAAACTAATTCTAAATGAGCACACTACTCTGGGCCCCAAAAAGGCCTCTATTATTATTGCTATGATAGCTAAGCTAAGAAATTGCAGCTATGCACTGATAATCAGATTTTAAAGGTCTTGTTTACAAACCAATTTTCAATGGTGAAATAAAACCTCAAAAGTGCACTGCTAAGCAAAATGTATTAAATAGGCCAGTTCTCCTGCTGAGATTTTTTTTTAAGTACTGCGAACAATATAACTCTTGCAATTGGAACAGTTTCTCAGGGGCAATATAGAGACACCCAGAATATTCCAAAGAAAAAGATCAAAATCCATAAGCTATGAAGCCCAAGGGGCATTTGCTGGTGTGAAGGAAACCAGCACTTCAGCGAAGGTTTCTCTCATATATGGGCAATTGTAATTCCACTTCTAAAATAAAAAGACAACAGACTCAAGCAGCATTGCCAACAAATTAGGTGAGCTATGTGCACAACCCTTGACTGAATGTACTGTTGGTTTTTAAACATCGCTCAGCCTCAGTTCGGGCCATTTTGATAGTGCTCTGCCATAAGACGAATGGGGAGTCGAATGGTAAAGAGTCAACCTTAAGATTTTTACTTTGAAATCCATACTGATAGTTGCTTTGTGCTTCCTAGTTTCTTCATGAGAAAAAGATAGGAGAAAGTTCTTCTTCTGTCTGTAAAATCACAAAGTTACAGGCAGACCTGCACATTTCTAATTCCAACTTTATTTCCCTGAATGTTTTTTTTCCTAATTATTACTGAGCATTTCGTATTTTGTTTAATGGCCATATGGTTACCCTATATTCTTCCATTTATAACATTACAATGCTACTAAGGCAACCAAATATGAATAAAAGCTGAGATGTTGCTATGGGGGGGGGCACCCTGGACCACTTTAGCCCTAACGATGGTACTGTGTCCAGTTTTGGGCACCGCAGATGAAGGGAGATGCTGACAAGCTGGAAAGCGTCCAGAGGAGGGCAACTAAAATGATTAAGGGTCTGGAGAACAAGCCCTATGAGGAGAGGCTTAAAGAGCTGGGCATGTTTAGCCTGCAGAAGAGAAGGCTGAGAGGAGACATGATAGCCATGTACAAATATGTGAGGGGAAGTCATAGGGAGGAGGGAGCAAGCTTATTTTCTGCTGCCCTGCAGACTAGGACACGGAACAATGGCTTCAAACTACAGGAAAGGAGATTCCACCTGAACATCAGGAAGAACTTCCTCACTGTGAGGGCTGTTCGGCAGTGGAACTCTCTCCCCCGGGCCGTGGTGGAGGCTCCTTCTTTGGAGGCTTTTAAGCAGAGGCTGGATGGCCATCTGTCGGGGGTGCTTTGAATGCGATTTCCTGCTTCTTAGCGGGGGGTTGGACTAGATGGCCCTTGAGGTCTCTTCCAACTCTACTATTCTATGATTCTATGATTCTATGGTAGTCAAAATAATTATATGAAGGTGGGCCCAAGTAAAATGGCATCCTATTGTTGTCTTATGTAAGAGCAACATTTTTGGTTGCACTTTTTTGGGATAATGTGTAATATCCATATTCATCTGAAGATTTTGAAAGCTAAGGTTTGCATGTAGTGTCATTTCATTTTGTTTATTATGTATTGTGCATTGTACATTTATGATAATTGTACTCTGTACACTGATTACATGTTTGTGTATGGGTACACAATGCACATTTGGAACATCATGGTTTTGTAACAAGGTCATGTAGCACAACTGATGCGCATTTCTTGAGACAGAAAACTTAGATTTGAACGATGAAATGTGAAACAAGTATCATTGTATCATTGTATCTTCTAACTGAAAACAGTCCCTAGCTTGCATTGTTCAGAGAAGTTTAGGCTGATCATAGCCTTACAGTGAGAAAGCAGAGGAGGAGGAGGAGGAGGAGGAGGAGGAGGAGGAGGAGGAGGAGGAGGAGGAGGAGGAGGAGGAGGAGGAGGAGGAGATATGTTCAGTGCAACTTGAGAAACTGCAAGTAGCTTCTGGTGTGAGAGAATTGGCCATTTGCAAGGACGTTACCCAGGGGACACCTGGATGTTTTACCATCCTATGGGAGGCTTCTCTCATGTCCTCACATTGGAAGCTAGAGCTGACAGATAAGAGCTCACCCCGTTTCCCAGATTTGAACTGCCGACCTTTCAGTCAGCAGTCCTGCTGGCACAAGGGTTTAACCCATTGCACCACCAGGGGCTCCAATATGTTCAATGAAGCCAAGTGATACCTTGGACAGCTGGAAACACAATGCAATCATTGACAAATTTGGACAACACGTCTAGTGATGCCCACATAATTATTCCATCAGATAATAGGCCTATATTGATTTGCGTATTTTATTTACTTATAGTCTAGCTGAATTTTAATCAATAGTATACTTCTAGCCTTTGCTCTATATGAAACCCTCTCTGTGGATTATAATCAGAAAATAGAAAGATGAGCAGGTTTTTGAAGTGAACAGTGGTAACTGAATGTCACTTATTGTAGTGAGGAGAGACCTGAGAACATGTCAGCAATTCAAAATGCAGACTACAAATGTAGAGAAAAAACACAAGATCTTTAGCCTTCTCTTCCAAAGAATATTGTTGCCTCACCAAACTACATCTCCCAGTATTCCATAGAATGGAGCCATGGCAGTGAAAGTGGTGTTAAATTGCATTTAATTCTACAGTGTAGATCAGGCATGGGCAAATCAGCTCCCAAAATTTCTAACAGCTGGTAAGATAATAATAATAATAATAATAATAATAATAATAATAATAATAATAATAATAATAATAATATAAGTTGGCTGGGATTTTTAGGGGGCGTTGAAATACAAAATATCTGGAGGTCTGAAGTTTCCCCATGCCTGATACAGCCAAAGCTAAAATATGGTGAAGGGGAGGGGGTTAAAATTCCCAAATGTGTGGAAAATGTAGTGGAAGTAAATTTACAGATTGAGTCCAGAAAGAATGTGTGCATTCACAAAATCCATTTTAAAGTGGTAGCAGATTGAAGTCCAGTTATAAATTAGTCTTTTTGCATGAGCCAAAGTCCATGAATCAGCTTTAAAGCCTCATAAAAATGCGCTTGCAGCTGCCTTTCTGTCCTTCAACATATGCACACTGACAGCTGGATGGTAGCTCCATTGTCACCCTGTAGTAAATCTGCTATGGGTTCCAGACCAAACTTTACATGAGCTATTCAAAGTGCTGAAACTCTTTGAGGGGACGAGTTTGGCATTTTGGACAGCTCCTCCAGACTGAAAGCCAGAGTAGATTCCCTTCCCAGCTGACATCAGAATTACTACTGGGCTCAAACATTTTAAAAAATACAGAATTGGTCTAAATGAAATGCTTGCAATGCCAATGTCTTTTTCTAAGCAGAATGAGTTGTCATTTTGGTGCTGAAAGCAATATTAGCCCATCAGCTTACTGACTGGGGTAATTCACTTTTAGAATATAGAAAAGAACCCTTCTCTTGGGATTTGTTCTTACCACCAACTTATTGCTCTTATTGCAAAGCTTCAGGGTTTTTTTAACTGTTGTCCTACTTCCAGCTTATATTTTCATTTCCATTATCCCTGAATAGAGAAAATATGTTAGCTCAGCTCCACTGTAGAGCAATTCGTAATTTAAATATCAAAGGTATTTATAGAGCCGCAGTCACTATAATATTTAAGATGTGTGTCTATCAGTAGTCTAAAGGAGTAAGAATCAATCTGTGTCTCTACCAATAATAAAGAGCATTGGGAATAATTTGAGAGCACTGTGGTGGTTTGATTTGAGGGCTGGGCTTTGGAGACTAGGGTTCAAATCCCGCTCTCAGCCATGGAAACCCTCAGGATGACAAGAGCAAGTCATGCTCTCTCTGGGAATGCCTTGCTGGGCAAGTAGGCTAATTAACAAAAGACCCTCCCCATAAATACACAGCAGAGTAATTTATTAGTAGCAGCATGACCCAGCATCAGTAGCCTAAAGTGATAAAAAGAACAAAAACACACCAACCAATTTTATCTCTTCCTTTGGAGGCTTTTTTTTTGTAGCAAAATAATATGGTTGCACAATTGACAAGAACACAAATAAAGTTCTTTATACTTCTTTCTTTGCTTCCATGATGTGCTTCTCTCTCATGCAGATAAACATCTTCGCTCTCACAGAGCCACACACAGCAGCCTTCACACTGAAGCTTCACACATGAGGCTTTCAACCTGGGGCTTCTCTCACCGAAGCTTCTCATGCAAAGCCTACCTCACACAGAGGCCTATCTCACACAGAGGCCTTCTCTCACTGTGACTGATTATCACTGAAGTCTACCTCACACTAGGCCTTCTTCATACTGAGACATTCTCACACACCTCAGGATGACACTAGCCTTGGCTCACTAACTCTAACAGGCCCCAGCCTATTCACTCTCCTCAGGGTGATGCCAGCCCATTAAACTCCTTCAGTGCTTGACTCACATTTTTGCAATTAAAAATACCCAGTTAATTTTTAATGTTTCTGACATGCCTCTCTCTCTTTGAGAGAATGCAATCCTCTCCAGAAAAACATATATGCCAGACCTGAAGTATGGAAAATACTTTTTAGATTACTTTTTCAGAATCCCCTAGAACTGATCGAGCTGACTGGTTGTGGAGGGTTTTGGTTGCTGTATTTCAAGAGAAAAACTTTCCCACATTTTTACCATTTTTGTATTGCTATTTATGCCTGCCTAAATCAACTAACCATTAACTCTGACAGATGTATTTTTCTTTTTAAAAGTTCAATGGCTGCTGAACAATTGCAAATAATTATTTTGACAGAGAATATAAATTATGAGGACAGTTTGGGAAGCTACTGTACTAACAGCAGCTTTAATGGACGCTTAGAAAATCATAAATACCAACGATAGATGTTCTCTTTTCATTTCCTGCAAAGCAAAGTTAAATAAGGAAGATATCAAAATAAAAGTGAAGGTATACTAATTGAAGAAGTATTTAAAACACAGTCTCCCTCCTGGAGCAAATAAGGGAAACTAATCTATTCTTCCGACTTCTAAATTTTCAGACTTGGAGCAATTCCAGAAGGAGATACAAGTTAGCCTTCAAGAAATGCTGCAAAACTGGGACAGCAAATTAAGTGTGCGTGGGTTTCCACATTGCCCTTATGCTGGCCTTCTCCTTATAGATTTAAAAAGGATATAAAAGGGATATAGATATATAAAGGGTAAAAGTTTAAATTAAAAGCTTTTGCAGGTGATTTGGTGATGGTGCTGGGGTTTAGAAGACCTGCTACATACTTTGAACTTTATCCTGAAGGAGTATGGAGAACTTTCAGGTTTTATAATCCAAAGAGGAACTCAAAACCTTAAGCGAGAAACTGGGCTTTCAGATTGCTAATAAAGTCAAATATTTGCTAGTAAATATCTCTTCCAAAAAGTTGAATTTATTTAATGATAATTGTAATAAAATATGGAGGTCTCTTCCAACTCTATGATTCTATGTTGCCAAAAGTAAGAGTGTGATCAAAAGGGATTTTTTGTGTGTGTCAGGAGCAACTTGAGAAACTGCAAGTTGCTTCTGGTGTGAGAGAATTGGTTGTCTGCAAGCACGTTGCCCAAGGGACACCTGGATGTTCTACCATCCTGTCAGAGGCTTCTGTCATGACCCCACATGGGAAGCTGGAGCTGGCAGATAAGAGCTCACCCCGTTCCTCAGATTCAAACTGCTGACCTGTCAGCCGGCAGTCCTGCCAGCACAAGGGATTAACCCATTGCGCCACTGGGGTCTCTAGTATCATGATAAAACCCAGCATTAAACTGATCAGAGAAATAGCTGAAATTAATATTAATTCATATCATGACAATGTGTTTATGTAGGGGACAGTAACACCACAATATAGAGAGTGGGAAGTTCATAGTTTTTTTAAAGTTGTTTAGTTGTAGAGGATAGTATGTATTTGTGGTTTTGTTAGCCTTAGGTAAAGGTAAAGGGTTTCCCCTGACATTAAGTCGAGTCATGTCCAACTTGGGGGTTGGTGCTCATCTCCATTCCTAAGCCAAAGAGCTGCTGTTGTCCGTAGACACCTCCAATAACATGTGGCCAGCATGACTTCATGGAGCGTTGTTACCTTCCTGCTGGAGCAGTACCTACTGATCTACTCACATTTGCATGTTTTCGAACTGCTAGGTTGACAGAAGCTGGGGCTAACAGCGGGAGCTCACCCACTCCCCAAATTTGAACCACCAGCCTTTCAATCAGCAAGTTCAGCAGTTCAGCAGTTTAACCCGCTATGCCACTGGGGGCTCACACATTGTTAACACATTTAAAATGCTTGTTTGTGTATTTTATTTTTGTCTCTTTCTTGAATAAAACAGTTATTACAAAATACATACTTGCCTTTTTGAAAATCAACCCAAAGTTCACATATCTTGAGTCTGTTGAGTTAAATAAAATAGCAAGATAAATATAGTTATTCTGTAATTATAAAATGGAATTTAACAATTCAAATCCAGATCTCCTATTGTGATTTAATTTTTGAAAGAAGCCGTTTAGGATTCCCGGTTGTGCTATCCTGAATGGATACAAAACATTATAGAAAGTAGCCACAAGTTTCATAAAGATAAGACAAGGCTATAGCCAAAGCAGGCTAAGCCTAAGCCCTTTTCACAACCAAGCTAGCTTCAAAGGCTGCACTCCTGCACCTTATATAAATGGGAGACATCAGTCTTTCTTAAGATATCAGTGGTGTCGCCTCAGCCAAAAGTTCTCTATGCTCAATCTGTCATGGTCTTGCTTAAATAGTTATCATATATTTGTTAATCATAATGATGATGATAATAATAATATATTTCTTTGTTTATTACCCACCGCTCCTTGTGGCTCGAGGAGGGGTACAACAGCACGGTAAAACAAAACACTACTAAAATACATATAACAAATATACATAGATAAAATACAAATTAAAATTCACCCTGCAAAATTTGAAATAAGAGAACGGACAAAAAAAGTATAGACCTACTAAAAAATATACAACATTTCAATTCCTGAGCATACTAAAGCTATCAAATGTTAGAAGAATTAGGGAAGGCAAACTCACAATTTAAAATTGACTGGATAGTTAAATCTGACCAACGATGGGACTTACAGTCCAGATACTCACCGGATTGGTTGGGGGCAATCTCTACTTTTTAACATAGTTTATTTCACAGGTTGTCGTGAAAATAAATTAGGGATATTGAAACTTTGGATATTGAGTCTGTGGATACAGAGGTCATACTGTAATAAGCATTACTTCATTAAGACTTCAGTTATTAGTCTCCATGATAATATACCAAGCACGATAGCAAACCTCTTCTGAACAAATCTTGCCAATAAAACCCTGTGTTGCAGGTCGAAATATTAATATTAATGTTGAAATAATAATAAAGTCAAATATTTGACTTCATTGAAATAGTCATTCAGAAACAACTTGAAGACATACAACTTGAAGCATGACAGTTTAAGATTCTTTCATATTTGTGAAAAATGACCTGTATGTGGACCATTTTGGACACATTGAATAAATATGCATTGTCAAATTAATGCGTATGTAAATCCCATTAATTAAGTAGATCTACTCTAGTTGCACCCATTTAAACCGAGCTCTTTATGTGTTTTAAATGGGTTTTTTGTATGTGTTTTTAGTTATATGTTGTATTTTAATCATTGTTGTACCCTTCCTCAAGCTTTGGGGAAAGATGGGTAAAAAATGTATTATTGATGTTGTTTAGGTTATTGAATTAGTGATCCTAAAGACTTTCTGGGGAAAAGCACTTATGTAGATTTTTTAAGCTTGATTTTATTCTAGCCAATAAAGATTACTTTGGCTCATCTTCTTATTTTAACACAACTATAGCACTGTAGTTGCAACTCGCTTCACCAGAGGCACTCCAAGTGGCCAGCTACTGTTCAAAGGACATTTAGTATAATGCCAAGGTTTTTTAAAACTTTGTGTTTTCAAATACACTACAACTTGTACCCTCAATTTGCTTCTGACACGATCAATAAATAAGCACTGTAGTGTGGTTCACATAGCTAAGCAGGAAGGATGCATCCTCCATATTTTCAAGAAGCAGTCAGGATTTTATCTATGTATGAATAGCATTCCCCACAAATTAGAAGGCAAGGTCTTAGGACACTGCTCCCGAACGTAGTTATAGAGTGATAGAGTTAGCTAAATATTTTTTTGTCTCTTATTACTGATAATGCAAAAAAAAAAAACTTGACTATGCTCAGCTATGGAACATGAATATCATTCAGTGGATAGTGCGATAGGATGAAAAATATTACATATGATGAGAAGATAAAGATGAGAGAAATTGAATATCAGTTGTTGTTGGAAACTGCTATGACAGAAACTTCACAAACAGAACAGAATGTTGTGGACAATGCCAGTTGTACACATCTTTGTGCAAAAACAACTCCAAATGAATTAATGGGACTGTCTATCAAATATTTATGTATGTTTGTATGTATGTATATATATTATAGGTTGTTCCTTTAATTTTATTCAGTATTAGATTAGGTATCCACAAAGAACACTGTGAACCCAACCAATGACAGATCTGGACCAAACTTAACATGCATACTCAACATGGCCAATTTTGAATACTGGCAGGGCTTGGGGGGAGGGGTTGACCCATAATTTTGGGAATCCCTCCCAAATCCCACCAGGATTCTGTGTGCCAAGTGTTATCCAAATCCATGGCTGATTGAGTTTGCAGTAGTCTCTGGATGTGGGTGAAGGTACCCCGCCCCCCCCACACACACACACAAACCTCACCAGGACTTAAAGTTGGCCATGTTGTATATGTGTGCCACGTTTGGTCCAGATCCATCATCGTTTGCGTTCACAGAGGTCTCTGGATATGGGTTAACTTTAACTCCCCAACTCCAGGGTCCACCCCCCCCCCCAAACTCTCCAGTATTTTCTGTTAGTAATACATCCAAACATACATACATACAAACAAACTTTTACTTTTACTATATAGATAGGGGTATAGGTATATATAGATATGGGATTCATTTATTTAATGGAGTACAGAAAGGTGTCTTTCTGTTATACATTTTCTTGGTTTGAATATGCATTTGTGGATTATGTACAAATGTAAGCATTAATGGTCATTATAATTTTAGCTGTTTCAATTATATATTTCATGAATATTTCACTTTCACAAGGGACGTATTGTAGAAGAAAATTATATTTACTCCCATTGACTTTAAAAGCATTTCCCCAATTAGCCCAGCTTTTAAAATTTCTTAGCATAATGGCATATTAAGGGATAATTCTGTTAAATATATATATAAAGTAAAGAAATTACCTAACACACACATAAAATGCTAATATGCTGCAGTATATTAAAACACAGTATCATTTATACACTTTAATGATTTTAGCTTTCTATTTAAAATGTTGATGCATTATGGCTAATGTAGCTGTAATCAACAGAAATTGAACTCTTTACATATATTAATACACATCACTGATAACCCTAACTAATTTATTGTCTAATTTCACGTCCGAAATCACTGGAGCGTTGTGTGGTTTCTGGGCTGTATGGCCGCATTCTAGAAGCAATTTTTTACTCATGTTTCACTGCATCTGTGGCTGGCATCTTCCAAAAATGCTGCTAGAATATGGCCAGTCTACAAACCACACAGTACCCCTTACTTATTTAGTAGATTCTCAGTATTAAGAACTGCCATCTGTTTAAAATAAGCATAAGAGATTTCCCCATATTTTACTGATTCTTTCCAGCCTCATGCAATCATAGAGTTGGAAGAGACCACATGGGCCATCTAGTCCAACCCACTGCCATGCAGGAAAAGCACAAAGTGTCACTGACAGATGGCCATCCAGCCTCTGTTTAAAAGCCCCAAAAGAAGAAGGTTCCACCACAATCTGAGGCAGTTCCACTGTTGAACAGCTCATAGTCAGAACAGGTACATTTTTAAGTGTAACTCCAGATATATGTGTGTGTGTATGTATGTGTGTGTGTGTGTGTATAGACACACACACACACACGCGCCTGGAAGAGTTTTTATCATGGGAAAAAGGTGTCTCCACTGAAGCTTTATCCCCAATCCTTGTTTCCACAACAAGCCAAATTTTTCAAAATCTTATAAAAGCGTAAACACAAACACACACACACACACACACACACACACTTTCAGAAGATTTTGAAAAACATTTGGCTTTTTGTGGAAACAAGGATTGGGGATAAAGCTTCAGTGGAGACACCTTTTCCCCATGATAACTCTTTTAGGAGTGAATTTCCCTTTCAAGGGGTAGATTTTTCTCACTTCCTGTTGTCTCACCCCCATTCTTAACTAGGAGTTGTTTGTAAGTCGGATGTTTGTAACTCAGGGTCTGCCTGTATAGTGATACAGGTTTTCCAAAATCGGGGGGGGGGGGGGGGAAGGACTGTAAATCCAAAGTATTTTTGATAAGGGATAATCAACCCATAATGACTCCTAGCTGAACAAAATATGATAAAATTATTAACACAATTCTAAGAAAAAGAAAGCATGAGGCATACGCTGCATTTCAAATGAATCAATAAGACTTTCAAAAGCCTAATGCTGGATGAATTGTACCTAAATTCCCAAAGTCACAACGAAGCTTAAAGCAAACAATTTTCCTATACCCACAGAGTCCACAGTTGAATAGAGGAGAACTAGCAGTAGCTAGTGAATATCATATCAGTTTGACAATGATTATATCCTTGGTTTTAGTCAGCATCTTAAAAGAATTGTGTTGTTATTGTTGTGTAGGCATTTCCAACTTACAGCAACCTTAATGCAAACCTTTTGCGGGGCTTATTTGGCAAGATTTGTTTAGAATAGGATTTGCCTTTGCCCTTTTCTGATGCTTAGTGAATGTAAATTGCCCAAGCTCACCCAGTCAGTTTTCATGGCTGAGTGGAGATTTGAACCCTGGTCTCCAGAGTTATAATTCAGCATTCAAACCTCTCCACCATGCTGGTTCTCTAAAGAACTATGCAAAGTGGTGAACACTAACCCACAAAATAGGTTTAGACCTTGGCTAGTTCCTGTAAAGTTGAACTGACATCTGGAGGAGACTTATCACTCCATTGACATAACAAGCACCATCTTCTGCATGGAGAAAGCCCCAGGTGAAATCACTGCAATACAGAAAAGCTCACATCTTATGGCTAAATATAATCTCTGCTTGAGAACTTAGGCTTTCTGCTGCTCAAAGTAGATAATAATGACTCTTGGAGTCATCTTGCAATTCAATGCCAGGCACATTTTATATGACGAAAGAAGGAGGCAAACAGATCATATCAGAAGATCACTATGTCACCTCTGATATCTCATGAGCCCAAAGGAAGAAAGTATCTTATATCCACAGAAGCTCACATTGAAACAAAATCCCAACCTAAAATGAACTTGCCAAGCCTTGTGATGTTGAAAGATAGGCCTACAAATCAGGGCTATTTCTTATGATTCTTTCACATTGACTTTGTATCCTAATTACAGAGACACCTAGGGACTTGAGCAGATGCATCCAAAGTGAACCAGAAGGGGAGTCCAATCTGTCATATGGTCTTTCTCCATGTTTTAATGATACCTTTGAAGTGGGATGGAAGACAGGGACAAACACACAAAAATACACCTTTGGCAATAGCCTAATTAGCCACTGAACAGATGTCATCAGGAAACTTTGATTGAAAGCTTTATATTTTGTGATTGAGAAGAAGCAAAATACATAAACAGTAAAAGTTTTCACTGAGGAAGCAAGACTGGTGGATCTGTTGTGCTCCTTGTTTCCAAAAGAACCACAGAGGTTTCTAATCAAGTTCTCCAAATTATTTATTTATTTTGTGTCAAAAGCATTGCATAATAAATAAGTTTAAAACTGATAAAATAAGGAGATCACAAGCTGTTAAACAGATTTAGACCAAAAACAGGCAACAGCAACTGCATTGTCTGTAGCTTTAAAGAGAGGCAGGGCATTATAGGCAAGCATACAGATGCTGAGTTGTTTGTTCTGCTCCACAGTCGCACAAGGTGGAGGATTCTTCTTAGTAGTGCCAGTTTGCCAGGTTGTCTTTTGATCTGCCAACTCCACATCTGAGCCTGTTCAGGGATTTCCAAGTTGTCCATTCTTGGTTTGCCCCTGGAGGAAGACCTTTGTGGGTTGCCATCCAGTTGGAATTGCCCGATTTTGCTGCCCACGGGGATATTCTTGCTGTTGCTGGAGGAACATTTAGAGGAGTAGTGGTTCTCATAAAACTTTTCCTTGATTTAAGTCTACTGGGAGGAGGCAGGCTTTCACAGTGTTCAATCTTGTTTCTCTCACAATTGGCAGAAACTTCCCCTTGCACATTAATTCTCTAATGAGTAAGAGACACATGACCTAGCATAAGAAAGCAGACAAAAGACAAGATATCATCATCATTGTCATCAGAGTTGACCACAGTCAGCATAAGACTAGCTATTTTGTCTAACTGCAAAATAAGAAAGAAATTAAAAATAAGAGAGAAAATGTTCTCTAATCACAAAATAAAAGGAGGGCAAATCAGTAATGACATTACGAGGACTTTTATGAAAGATCTAGATATTACTAATGAGTCAAAGTTAACATGGCATGTGAAATTGTTGTGCACTATCAGCATGGCCTGGAGATCTCTGGTACTGCCTCATCTACTGCTGCAAGGACTTCATTTAAGGGACATTCCACCCATCTCCTCTTTGTTCATCTGAGGAATATATTTAGGTTCTACAACATGAAGCTTTTGTTTTGATTTTGGAAAGAGTAAAAAGGAGTCACAGTCATGAGTGAAAATTATTTTTACGATAATATAGTTTTATATATGTACAGGCAGTTTTGTTGGTTTGTTCTTAAGTTGAATTTGTATGTCATTCGGAACAGGTCCATTTTTAAAGAGTAACTCCAGCCCAAAATGTTTATTTTTAGCTTCGGATAGTATAGGGAAGAGTTAACACCCCTGTGGTGTTAGTTTTGCTGTCTGTGCCCCTGTTCAGAAGACGTCACCTCACTTTCTGTCCCTATGATAATTGGATTTCAAAAAAATTGGCTTGTTATGGAAACAAGGGATTGGTGATAAAGCTGTAGTGAGGATACCTTTTTCCTATGATAACTCTTTCAGGAGTGAATTACCCTTCATAGGGGTAGATTTCTCTCACTTCTTGTCAACTATCCCCTGTTTGTAACTAGGAGGCGGATGTAAGTTGGATGTTTTTAACTCAGGACTGCCTCTACTTTCACCATCTTTTGGGGCAGAGAGACTTGCCCAAGGCAACTCAGTGGGTTTCCATTGCCATGCATGGATTTGAACCCTGATCTTTAGAATTGTAGTCAAAGACCCAAACAATGACAGACATGAACCCAAAGTGTATAGGAAGGTAATAGTCTTTAATGAGAAAGAATGCACAAATCTCCTCTTCCACTTGTTTAGTTAGTGCAAAGATCTACCATCTGAAATCAGATTGCAGCCTTTAGGAAGAAAAAAAAAACATACTATACTAGGATTAGGAGGGTATTCTTGTGGCCAGAGTAAGGGATGGAGAGAAGACATGAAAACAAGGAAACAGGTCCAAGAAAATTGTTAGATGTAGGTTTGTGATAATAATATGTTTGTGATTTCAGTTAGATTTCTAGGATACTTATTAACCCTTCCTACTGCTTGCGAGCTCAAACTGAACCATTAATTTCAATAGCAGCAGGCAATATTTGCTTTGAATGATTTAAGATTATAAAACTTCACCTTCACCTTTCACACTCCTAAACTACCTGTGCTTTGAAACCGGGTAAAGTCCACTCCAATAGGTTGATTTTAAAGTACACCTGCTTAGGATTTCTTCCTTGTACTCAGAGTGAAACTGGTATCAACTCTATTAAACAGAGCAGGTTTGAAGTTTCACCAAGGCTCTAACAGGCAAATTTTATCTGGCAAACATCCTGGCAAACACTTGATCCACAGCAGTTTGCTACAAAAGTCCATGATTTGACCTGAGCCTCTGAATCTATGATGCCTTTTTTGAACTGGTTTTTCTTGCCCCAGGGAAAATAATAGATCTATAAAACATAGCTAAAATTAAACATTTCTATCAAACAGGTCAGCAAACTTTCAGAATATTTTTATATGGAATGCCCTCCAACCTCTAAAGAGACTGGATACTTCACTAACTAGAGCACTGTTTTAAACTCTTCAAAGAAATATTAGTCTCAACTGCAGTCGGGCTTGGTACTGAGAACTCTTTCATTTTGATGGAATTCCACTGCCGAACAGCTCTCACAGTGAGGAAGTTCTTCCTAATGTTCAGGTGGAATCTCCTTTCCTGTAGTTTAAAGCCATTGTTCCACGTCCTAGACTCCAGGGCAGCAGAAAACAAGCTTGCTCCCTCCTCCCTATGACTTCCTATGAAGCTCACCTATTTTATTTACAGTATTTATATTCCGCCCTTCTCACCCCGAAGGGGATTCAGGGTGGATTACAATGAACACATATATGGCAAACATTCAATGACAACAGACAAACAACATATATAGACATACACAGAGGCATTTAACTTTTTTTTCCAGCTTCATGATTCCGGCCACATGGGGAGCTGTTGCTTCACTGTCCACTAGTGGCTGTACTTCCTCATTCCTTTCCTCGTGTTTTGCTGGCAGTTTTATGATGTTGTAAAATTGTTAAATTAGCCTCCCGCATAAAGCGTACCTAAATTTCCCTACTTGACAGATGCAACTGTCTTTCGGGGCTGCATAGGTCAACAGCAAGCTGGGCTATTTAATGGTCGGGGGCTTAACCCGACCCGGGCTTCGAACTCATGACCTCTCGGTCAGTAGTGATTTATTGCAGCTGGTTACTAGCCAGCTGCGCCACAGCCCGGCCCACTTAAAAACTAGATATTAAAATATAATTACCGTATATACTCAAAGATAAGCCGAGTTTTTCAGCCCTTATTTACATTAATTTTATATATGAATTTCCCCCTCATATGTTTGCAAGTCTTTGCAAATCCTATAAACAAATAGATATCTAGAGATTTCAATGTACCTGTATATCTGTATCTATGTGTATACATTATTTTAGATATGAATTTTCGCCTCACATGTTTGCAAGTATTTGCAAATCCTATACAGATATAATTATCTATATAGAGAGAGATGTCCAGATAGATAGATATAAACATAAGTATATAGGTCTTGCAAATATTGATGGAGAAAAATGCACATATATAGAGAGAAGATTTGCAAATGTTTCAGGGTGAAATGCATATGTGAAATTAGTATATATAATTATAGATCTATATCTATGCCTGTTACTATGTTGGAAGCTGGCCTGAGTCCCCATGGGGAGATAGGGCAGGGTACAAATGAAATTATTATTATTATTATTATTATTATTATTATTATTATTATTATTATTATGTTATTGTTAATACCATATTGTTTTTATTGACCCTACCTTTCCACTTACCGAGCTAGTTTTTCTTTGAAATACAGTAAATATTGAAAAACTTTTAACCTACTGATGCCTCAATATAATTTCATTGGGATCTATTTTCATTTTGAAATTTACCAGTAACTGCTGCATTTTTCACCCTCAGCTTATACCTGAGTCAATAAGTTTCCTCAGTTTTTTGTGGTAAAATTAGGTGCCTCGGCTTATATTAGGGTTGGCTTATACTCGAGTATATACAGTAAGCCCATTCCAGCCAGCCTATACAGGGAGATATAGTCTGCCAAATAGTTTGGACCTGAGCCATATTAGTTTTATATATCTTAGGTTGGCACCATGTAGCATAAATAACTACCAGTAAAGTTACATTTTGTTTGCATTATGCAACCCCTATATAGAATAGCAATGTAGCTCTATATAGGAATAATAGTACCCAATTCATCTGGGCGTTACCTCATAGTGTGTGCCACTGCTGTTAGTTTGATATGACCTTTTTTTCATTGGCCACAAAAGCCACAGCACATCCATATAACATATGCCTGCATATGTAGGTAACACTATGCTACCTCAAAGTCATAAACTAGTCCTTGGGATTCCCAAAATGGTTAGACCACCATTCTCATGTCTTCAGTTGGTATATTTCCCTCCCATTTTAAAAATCTGCAATGCGTCCCCCATGGCTTTATGCTTAAATATGCTGGCATTGTATTGTCTTACCCTTTTGCTTTTGACTTGAGGGTGCCCTCAAGACCTTATCAGAAACTGAATCCAACTCTTAGGCTGAAAAAGATTCGACATCCTTCTTGTAATATTTTCAATTACTACATTCACAAGCCAGATATGTAGTGAAAGCCAAATGATATATTCCATTAAATGTGTGATGTTGTTTGTTCTCCTTTCAAGTAGCATTCTGGAAAGGACTGAGTAGATCCAGCAGAGGTCCTTTGGTCTTCCTTCTATTCTTCAGATGATAGGGTAAATACCTCTTTTACATTTTTTCCCCTAGAATATGTATGTGATTCATACCTATACAGCTTACTGTATGCCATCATTTTACCTCACACAGACCTTGAGTCCATCCTCAGGTGTGAATATTGGGTTGTAAATTCCTACTGGGGTAACAACACCCAGATAACTTTGCTTTATGAAGTCAGTTTTTATAACTGATATTTCTTTCATCAAATGAATGGAAATGATTCTTCATTTTGAACACAATTAATGTTGCACGACTTCTTGGAATGTGATCTGTAATATAGCATGCTAATACATATGCTAATGTTGTACTTATTAATTATAAAGGTGACTTCTTATTTATGACTCAGAAGAACTCATCATTCAATAAATCTCGTTGTTCCGTCCCCCAGGACGATGGTTTGCCTTACCTATTGGTCATTTGTTTGTTTTCCCTCCTTTGCATTTTGTTTGAGCCTCTGGCTGCAAAAGCCTAGGAAAAGTGGCTTGGAATCTGCAATAGCTGGCTGCAGTTTTCTTTGCAATGATTGGTCAAAGAGTACAACATCTTAGGACCGCCCTTTTTACCAGGGTCTAGTCTCCATTTTGGAGCTTCATTCTGGCTATAGTTTTCCAACGTGCTGGAGCTGTGCAAGGCTAACTGGGACAAATCATCCTCAAAACCAGGCCAATCTAAGCCTATCCAAATTAGATAAGTATTGAATTATATTGATCTGGAATAGGAAATCTAGTTAGAGGAGCAGGGTTATTCTGTCGCTTCTAGAACTAATCTTTGCTGTAAAGATAGGGAAGGAAAGAGTTTCTCCTTCTAATATAGGCAGCGTGATTAGGGTATAGTGGTTTTATAATCACCTTTGCTTTCTGGAACCAGGGATAATTCTGTACCTAAAACCTATAGAAATTTGTTTCATTTTCTGCAACTTTAAGATCTGTGCCAGGTTTACAACCTTGTATGAATAAACATCCTTTTTGAAGTTATCCAGACTCAGTCGTTCAATATCTATAGGACAGCTTATAGGGATTTGCAGTTCGCCCGGATAAAGGACAGCACGTTTCAGTTTTATAGTTTTTTATTGTCCGGCGGACGGCACAGTTTTGAGGTAGATCAGCGGTTTTTCCGCTTGAGCTAGCTTGCACGGCTTATAGTTTTTTATAGTTTAGGAAGTTTAGTTTAGGCCGCGGCTTTTCCGCCTGAGCTCAGTCTGCATACCTAAAGACTCTACCAGCGTCTGAGGCAGTGGAGCCCGCTCTCAGACCTGAAGGAGTCAAATAGTGGGGCTCTATTTCCTTGCTATTTGGCTCGCGTGTGCACACGTGGCCCAGTGGCTTTCTGGGTTTGCACAGGCTGTGCAGTTCCCAGCAACGTCCAGGGCTCCCTCGGCGGTAGACCTCGAGCCGCGGAGCACCAGCGACAGTTCTTTGGCTGGCTCTGAGGCGTGAAGCCCACCAGAACCAGGCTAGAACCTGGACAGGCCTGGCAACGCTGCTACGAGTTCGGCCGGAGCACTCGGCCGGCTTCGACCTGCCTCATTGTCCTGCGGTGGTGACCTGCCTCATCGTCCTGCGGTGGTGACCTGCCTCATCGTCCTGCGGTGGTGACCTGCCTCATCGTCCTGCGGTGGTGACCTGCCTCATCGTCCTGCGGTGGTGACCTGCCTCATCGTCCTGCGGTGGTGACCTGCCTCATCGTCCTGCGGTGGTGACCTGCCTCATCGTCCTGCAGTGGTGACCTGCCTCATCGTCCTGCGGTGGTGACCTGCTTCATCGTCCTGCGGTGGTGACCTCCCTTCACAGCGGGGAGGAGGCGTCTTTTCTCTCCTCCTTTCCAAAGCCAGCCTCGGTGCTCCTTCGGCGGCAGGCCTCGAGCCGCAGAGCACGAGGTGCTTGAAAATTTGGCGAAGTCGCCATTTTGGCAGTTTACGTCACTCGGGCAAGGGAGGTATCAAGTGGCAAGTTGCTGTCAGTTGGCATTTTGCAGCTTGCCCACTAAAATCTGGCGCCAAAGGTCACAATCTTTGTAAAGTATAGTTACTTAGTGATATATATTGCTATGGTTAAGTGTTGTGCATTGTATTATATATTGTATTTGCTTTTGTTGTAAATTTACTTGCTATTAAGAATACATAATGTCTATGCAATTTCAAGATGATGCAGATGGTATACCTCCTTCTGAGGCTGAAAGTAGGAATGAAAGGCCCCAAAGGATAAAGCACCCTTCAGCCAAGATGCTAGCCCATCTAATAGATGAAAAGGAGCTCCTCCATGTGAGGTTAGGTTCGGCATGGGAGCGCATCACAACATTGATGGGCAGAATAGAGAGCTTGGGTATTACAAGGGTGCCATCCATATTACAGACAGACCTCGAAGAGACCTTCGGTCTTTGGAGGGGTTTAGTGTCTAAGATAGTCCAGGTCCTCGAGCGCATTAACGCCAAGGATTCAGAGTTAGAAATAGTGAGTGTTTTAGCTGACACTAATGAGAAAGAAAATAGGGTGAGGGCAATCCTAGCTTCCTTATGCAGCCATGAGACCAATCTTTTAAAATCACCTGCTGTGGCACTTAGTCTTAAGTCCAACCGGTCTAGCCAGGTATCTAAACTAAGGGAGCGTGCATCGTCTAAACACAGCCACTCTAGCAAGTCTTCTGCTGCTGGGAGTGCCATCTCTTCCCTAGCTGCCTTGCACATTAAGGAGGCTGCACGTCTGGAGCTACAGAGCAAGGTTGCGGAGGCGGAAGCTGATGCAAAAGCAGCTGACCACACTTTCCACCTTAAAGAGGAGGAACAGCGACTCCAAATAGAACAGGCCCAAAGGCAATGTGAAATAGAAATGCTTAGAATAAGGATGGATGCTACTGCCAAAAAGGTAAAAGCTGAGACTTTGGCCAAGGTCCTAAGTGGGCAACTCACAGAAGAAAATGTAAGTCAGTTGCCGAAGCAGGACCCTTCTTCCAAGGTGCTTGTGCATCTTAATAGTTTAAACAGCCAGCTTTCTGACGAGGAACATGAAGACTTCTCTCTTCGGTCAGAACAGGGCCCTAAAGTTGCCTTCGGGTTGCCTAAAGTTCAGAGCATCATAGCGGAGAGCTCGTCTTTGCTCAGGTTGCCTGTGCCTCCTACTAAGATTCCTGAACAGTCAGCCAAACCATCAAAGCCTACCACCAATTGGGCCCTACAAGCAAGTCCAAAGGGAACCATCGGTCCATCTACAGACGATGTCATCCCTCCAAAGGGTCAAAGGTCGACACCAGGAGCACGGGATTTCTCCCTGCAGCAGCCAACGCCACATAAGACACCGTCAACACCAGAATCCCAACTCGTCTCGATCCTTAGAAGTCCCAAAAGAGACCTCAAGGACAAGGGAGTCGAAAAGTTTTCAGACAAGCCTGAAGAGTTCCTTCTCTGGAAGGTTACCTTCAAGAGGGCAATTAGAGACTTAAAGTTGTTGCCTGAAGAAGAGCTGACCCTGCTAGGCGCCTGGTTGGGTCCAGCATCATCTTCTCAAGTTAAGAGAATATATTCAGCCCATGTAGCTGATCCCGACAAAGCCTTGGAAAAGGCCTGGGACAGATTACATCAGCGGTATGGAGCTAGCACGGAGATTGAAGCATCTCTAATGGACAAGCTGCAAAGGTTCCCAACCTTAAAGCTCAAGGACTGCAAGCTCTTGTGGGACCTCAGTGATCTTCTTGCAGAGTTAGAGTCGGCCAAGGAGAATCCAGAGTTGCCTGGACTGCAGTGCCTCGATCAGCATCTGTCCCAGCGGCAGATTCTGGACAAACTTCCCTTTGCCCTGCAGGAAGACTGGGGGAAACAGGTTTTTAACTACAAGGAGGCCCACTCCCAGGCATACCCTCCATTTTCTCATCTGGTCCAGTTCATCACCAGAGCGGCCAGGGAAAGGAATGATCCACAGACGGGCCTGCCCACCTTATATCAAGGGATCCATACAGGGAAGGCGCCTGAAGTGGACAAGAAACCACCTAGAGAGGCCAATAGACCTGTCAGCGTAAAGGCAGTCGAAACTCAACACAAGACTGACAAAACCAGGTCAGAAGTAAAGGAGGTGCTTTGCCCTATCCACCAAAAGCCTCACAGCTTGGCCAACTGCAGGGAGTTTAGTAGAAAGACATACAAAGAAAGGCAACAGCTAGTTCAAAAGCAGGGAATCTGCTTTAGATGCTGTGGAGCAACTCCACACTTTGCGTCCAACTGCAAAGAAAACGTCAAGTGTGAGAAATGCAACAGCCTCAAGCATTGCACCGCAATGCACAACTCCAGTGTCATCTCCCACCCCAAAGGGAACGTTTCACCAAAAGAAAAGTCAGCAGTCGAAGACACCGACAAGCCAGTCGTACCAGAGATGCAGGTGGAGGTTTCAGCAGTCGCCTGTACAGAGCTGTGTTCTGACTCGCACCAGTACAGAGTTTGTCATCCTATCTGCCTAGCGGATGTATATCCAGCCAAGAGCCCTTGGCTTAGAAAGAGACTCTATGTGGCCCTGGATTCACAGAGCGACGCCTCCCTGGCTACTCCAGAGTTCTTCCGCATGTTTGACCTTAAAACCAAGATGGTTGACTACACTATGACTACGTGTGCAGGAAAAAAGAAGTTGCAGGGTCGCATAGCATCTGGCTTTGTTGTCTCCTCTTGCGACCAGAAGAGGCAGTTCAAGTTGCCAGACCTGATTGAGTGTTCCTCCATCCCTCGGAACAAAAAACAAATTGTAACTAGAGAAGTTGTGGAGGCTCATCCACATTTGCGAAGGCTAAAGAATGCTATACCAGCCTTTCGGCCAGATGTGGACATTGCCCTTTTGCTTGGCTCGGACTGCCCGAGCTTGTTCTGTGTGAACGACCAAGTTAAAGGACCTCCAGGTGCACCTATCGCACAACAATTGCCATTAGGCTGGACAGTCATAGGCCCAGTGTGCATAAACAAGATGCACCCACTATCGTCGTTGGACTCCAATCAAGCACAGGTGCTTAAAGGTGGACGTCCTACACTTGTGCGCAGTTGCCTAAGTCATATCTCAGTCTACTGCCAAGCAATAACTCCAGAGTATTCCTCCATCTTCAAAGTCTCTGAGAGAGACGAAGCCACAGCGCTCTCGAAAGATGAGCAAAGGTTTTCGGACATTATGAATGCTCAAGTCTCACGAAGTGCAGAGGTGAAAGCCTGCAAATCAACCACAGAAATCAAGATGGGCCAAAGATCTTGCCTGGAACCACACCGTTTTGAACGTTTTTCGGAGTGGCACAGTCTTCTTAGAGCAGTTGCTAGGCTTTGCATCGTTTAGCTTGCAAAGATAGTGAGCCTTTACAGGTCCAGGATATGATAAAGGCTAAGAGCGTCATATTCAAGTCAGTACAGAGATCTGCTTTCAAGCAGGAAATAGCTAGGCTAGAGCAAGGGCTCAACATCCCTAATCAAAGTCTTCTAAATGAGTTAAACCCATTTCTAGACAAGGAGGGTATTTTGAGAGTTGGAGGAAGGTTAGCCAAAGCTAAACTCAAGGCGTGCATAAAAAACCCCATCATCATACCCCCTAATAGTCACACTGCATTGCTGCTCGTTCGGCATCACCATGAAAGGATCCATCATCAGGGTAGAACTCTAACTGAGGCAGCCCTTAGAAATGAAGGTCTGTGGGTAGTTAATGCCAAAAGGTTGGTCAACAGTTGTATTTTCAAATGTGTTAAATGCAGGCGCCTTAGGCGAAACTGTCAAAGTCAGTTAATGGCAGAACTACCTCAGGATAGGACTTTGACAGACCCACCCTTTTCCCATGTGGGAATCAATGTGTTTGGTCCTTGGGAAATTGTTACAAGAAAAACCAGTGGTGTTGTAAATAACAAAAGATGTGCGGTTTTGTTTACTTGTTTGTCAGTACGAGCTGTCCATATAGAGGTTGCAGAGGGAATGGACACTTCATCATTCGTAAATGCCTTGAAAAGGTTTATAGCCCTCAGAGGGCCAATTAAGTCAATTTGGTCGGACTGTGGCACCAATTTTGCATGTGCAGACCTTAGCCAACCACTTCTGGAA
The DNA here is from genome assembly GCF_035594765.1 of Anolis carolinensis. Taxonomy (NCBI): domain Eukaryota; kingdom Metazoa; phylum Chordata; class Lepidosauria; order Squamata; family Anolidae; genus Anolis; species Anolis carolinensis. Next base: position 117,791,997 of record NC_085841.1, on the reverse strand, counting down.
GAGGTGGAAGGCCGAATACTTAAGCCAGCTTCCAACCAGAAGACTCTGGCAAACCCCAAAGGACAATTTCAAGGTGGGAAACCTTGTGTTGCTAAAGGACAAAGACTTGCCCCGCTATGCCCGGCCTATGGGCATTATACTAAAGACCTTTCCTTGCCCTGATGGTAAGGTTAGAAAAGTTCAGGTAAAGGCTCATAGTAAGGACAAAATGTCTGTCCTGGACAGACCAACCAGCAATTTCGTGTTGCCTGTCCAAAGTGTGTAAGTTTTATACTGTTTTATTGTTGTGTATACAAAGGTGTTTGTATGTTTTTGATTGGTAAATTCCCACATCCTGGGAATTTAGCGGGGAGTGTTCCGTCCCCCAGGACGATGGTTTGCCTTACCTATTGGTCATTTGTTTGTTTTCCCTCCTTTGCATTTTGTTTGAGCCTCTGGCTGCAAAAGCCTAGGAAAAGTGGCTTGGAATCTGCAATAGCTGGCTGCAGTTTTCTTTGCAATGATTGGTCAAAGAGTACAACATCTTAGGACCGCCCTTTTTACCAGGGTCTAGTCTCCATTTTGGAGCTTCATTCTGGCTATAGTTTTCCAACGTGCTGGAGCTGTGCAAGGCTAACTGGGACAAATCATCCTCAAAACCAGGCCAATCTAAGCCTATCCAAATTAGATAAGTATTGAATTATATTGATCTGGAATAGGAAATCTAGTTAGAGGAGCAGGGTTATTCTGTCGCTTCTAGAACTAATCTTTGCTGTAAAGATAGGGAAGGAAAGAGTTTCTCCTTCTAATATAGGCAGCGTGATTAGGGTATAGTGGTTTTATAATCACCTTTGCTTTCTGGAACCAGGGATAATTCTGTACCTAAAACCTATAGAAATTTGTTTCATTTTCTGCAACTTTAAGATCTGTGCCAGGTTTACAACCTTGTATGAATAAACATCCTTTTTGAAGTTATCCAGACTCAGTCGTTCAATATCTATAGGACAGCTTATAGGGATTTGCAGTTCGCCCGGATAAAGGACAGCACGTTTCAGTTTTATAGTTTTTTATTGTCCGGCGGACGGCACACTCGTACTATAAATCATTTCATAAGAAAAGGATGAACATCCAAAATGAGTGGAACATCTATGTCAGCCTTCCCAAAATAGAAGGAGTTTCTGAAGGAATACCTGACATGGAAGTTATCTCTCATGAATGTTTTCATCTGAACCAGTTTCCTAGACTAATCCCCATCTGAACATGGGTTACTAAACTAACCTTTCTAGACTAATCTTTGTACCTTGTGTTCTGTCCCTGTGTTTAGCTGGTTATGAAATAATTTTATGCCAAGGCACATATCTCACTTCACTTGTGGTCTAGATGGAACCCAGTGACACTGTGTATGGGGAATGTCCTTTATTTTTGCATTAGATATGGGGCTACCAAGCAGTTCTACTGCTTCAGACCCTTTCCTCGTGTCAGTGACATTAAGATGTTCACATTTAGAGATCCACTTAATTATGGGAAGGCCGTACTTATTGAGAAAAGATTGATCTGACCCACATAATATGTTACAATGGAAGAGTGTGTACTGTAATTGGTCATCACGACTGTCAGTCATTTTTTTCTTAACAATTAGGAGCACAGTTTATAATAAGCTATCGTCTTGTAGGCATTGTACCCCACGTCAGGTAGAAATTTGCCAAGGTAGAGACATCCATCCTCATGATTCAACTGCTGTAGAGATCTCGTTTCCTTTTCTCTTTAAAATAAGGTTGATTGTATAATAACTTTCCATACTTTCCAAATGACTAATGGCTTCATTCCTCAATGAGATGGATTAGGCTAAGAATATATTGCCCAGAAAGCAGAAAACCTGTCTGGAGAAGCATGTGGGTCTATCAGCTTGCTTATGGGAGGAAGCAGAAATAGCTGGAATCATATGGAGAAAACTACCAGGAGTGCCAAAAAGTGCATACATACATATAACAAGGATTACACCTGCATATACCATCAAATATACAGGAGCATGCTGCATACACCTATCTTGGTGATTGTCAGCCTTGGTGCCCAGGAATGCCCATATTCTGGTCAACTCTTAATGAGTAAATACAGTGGGATGATTGTCTATGAATAACACATTGCATCTGGTGTCCAAACTCTTTTCAAACAGATTGCTTTGACCAAAGGATACCAGTAACAGAAAGATCCCCCCAGCAAAACTATATGTAGGCCAATGAGTCTCGTTTCACAGCCATGATCTTTTCATCAAGAGATCATTTCAAACTGTAGACAACAAGGGTCCTATAATCAGAGGAAAAAAGCTAATGCATAGGGAACATGAAAGGAACTGCATATCACAGCTCTCCTACAGCAACTAATGCAGAATCAAGAACAATTCAAAGGAAAATTGGCAAGTGGTTTCTAAACAAAGTCCACCAGGGGCATTGCTGTTGCTGCTGTTCAAGTATCCTGCTGCAATGGTTTCATTCTGCTTCAGTTCCTATATTCCAGTTGTTATGCAATGTGAATGAGTGTGGTTCTCATCTTCTCCCTATCCACTAGCAGGAGGTAGTCACATTGCTTTATTCCCAGGATTTTATTTTATATATTTTAAAATTGTTTGGCTGTAGTTGTACAATTATAGCAGCACCCTCCATTTGCAAGATGTGTTAAAATTATGCAATTGACTAATTGCAGCATTAAAAATGTACATGCACAACGGAGTGTAGGAAGGTGGGGTTAAGCAAGGTGGTGGAGAAGGTTGTTTGCAGAAACATGCACCACTGAAGTGACACCAAAGAGCTACTGAAGAAAAAGTGTGCTTGGCATTGTTTTCATACAGTTTAGTGAGATTAGTGAGAGGCAGTGGGATGGTGTGATAAAGCCAACAGAATTATAGAGCTGGAAGAAAGTCCAAGGGCCACCCAGTCCAACTGCATTCTGCCATGCAGCAATAGACATCAAAATACCCCTAAAATATGGCCATTTAGCCTTTGTTTAAAAACATCCAAATAAGGAGATCACCACATTCCAAGGCAATGCATTCCAGTCAAATCATACTGAACATTGTAAGTGAAAGCCCACAGGAGTCTTCCCTGTTTTTGCAGTGTGAGATGGTCAAATGTGCACGGACTATTTCTCCTGCAGCAGCTAGTGGTTGTTGCCCTATTCCTCCATGGAAAGACAGGGAAGAGCTTCATGTCAATGGTGACTGTAAACTGCTAAGAAAGCCCTTCTCAAGAGGAAGACAGAGCACAGGGGAAACAAATATTGGCTGTTCTTCCATCTGTCATTAGCTTTTAAGGCAATCGTTGCCCTGCTGGGACTGGAAGGCTGACCACCTCTCCATCTGCTTCTGTGTGTCCCTTATCACATGCAGAAGGATTTGTGCTTTACACCTATGCAAAAAGGAAGGCTAGTGTTTGAAAGTAATTTTATACACAATATTTTAAATAATTTTGTGCATGCAGTACTTTGTTCACTGAGATAGTTACACCATCAGAAAGCAAAGGTATCACTTAGCCACCAATATGCAGTGTCAGATTTTGAAAGATTTGGAATATTTGAATAAGGAATACTTAACTTTTACTAACAAATCCAGCTCTTTCTATTTATCCTCTTCCTTATCCTACACAGACCGACGAAAGAAACAACAAACCTGGCTGATTTTTTTAATCTGCTTTGTCAGACTGTAGTGCAATGAACTCTTATGTACATGAAATTGTTTATTCATTACTACATGTGCCTAGCTTTTCAAATAGTGCCAAAATGCTTTTAAAGAGTTGATATTCATCCAAAGATAAGATTATCATGCTGCATAGAGGGCTTACTGTATGGATCAAAACAAAGGAGTAGTTGTACCTACAGCTCATGCTTTTGCTCCATATGTATGGTTTGATCTTGCTCTCTCCCCGGGGCTGTGGTGGAGGCTCCTTCCTTGGAGGCTTTTAAGCAGAGGCTGGATGGCCATCTGTCGGGGGTGCTTTGAATGCGATTTCCTGCTTCTTAGCAGGGGGTTGGACTAGATGGCCCATGTGGTCTCTTCCAACTCTACTATTCTATGATTCTATGATTCTATGCTGCAGTATACTTGGATTATTCCTTTGGTACATTTCAAATGAAAGCCAGTTGCTGGACCTTCAACAAGGCTACAAGGCTAGTATGCTAGTGTGCAGAGAGATATACTGTCCTGTTTTGTCTCAATGAGAAAAGATTTTAAACAAATATGTAACAGCTGTTAGAGCCTTGAAGAATACAGAGAAAACCATTCAATCAATGGCTGGACACGGCTGTATGTCAGCTCTTGGATAAAATGCCTCATTTTTTATTTCCACCATCTGGTTTTTAACAGCCATGTTCTGCAGCATCCCTCCCTAGTCAATAGGAAAAGCTTCTTCCTCACCTGAAATACAACCTAAGAAAAACTGGATAGGGCACCCAAATAATGACCAATAACTGCAACTACAAAATTGTGGTTGCTATTATTAATTTCTAACTAATTAATTTCTCTTCCTGCGGATTGAGACAAGGAATGACAGATTAAATATAGCTACAGATAGATACCAGCTAAAAGACAGAAAACCAATTAAAATACATATCCAGTTGAAAGAACAGAACATCAGTTAAAAGAGCATATATTAAACAATTCAGAACTCATAATTTAATGGAAATTAAATAAGCAGGGTTTAATAAATGTATGTATATAAAATATGTAAACAGAACTGTCATATTGCTCAAAAGCTTAAAAGCAATTAACAAAGGTTTTTCACCTCCATCCCCCCAGGAGCCAGCATGGTGTAATGGTTTGAATATTAGGCTATTACTCTGGCAGAACAGATTTGGATCTCCAGTCAGCCATGGAAACCTCTACGATGAACTTGGGCAAGTCATTCGTTCTCAGCCTCAGGGGGAGGCAAAGGCAAATCTTGCCCAAAAAATGCTCTGTGATAGATTCTCCCTGGGGTTACTGTACATCGGAAACAATGTGAAGGAACACAACAATAACAACAACCCCAGCCAGCCCTTCCAATAATGGAACTCTTTTTTCAGTATGCAGGGGCAACCCTATTGTTAGAGAATGCTGAGACAGTTTTTAAAAATAAATTCTTACAAGAACTGCAATTTGCTACTTGTTTAGTTTGATTTTCTATGCCTGGGGAGATACGCTTGTGGGACTTTCTGTCTTATACATTACACTTATTTTCCTGCCTTTGGGCATTCTGTATGTTTACGTGGGTGGCTGAAGAGGACAGCCTGCAGCAGCAAAATCTCTTGTTCCATTCAGTAGTGCCCTGGCATTCTTGGGCAAGATCAAGTGAAAACCCCACTTGATTTGGCTTTTATGATAACCCCTGTAGTGATTATGCTATGAAGCTCCATGTGTGGTTGCTTTCACTCAAACTCCCCACACATGTCTCATAGGCATGCTACCTTCACAGTCCCACAGTAAAATCACCTCCTCCAAGATATATATGAGTGCTCCTTAACGTTCTATAATTATGGTTGTTATTAGTTTTATGCTCTAACACAGAACATAGATAGATGTGGCATGCATAATTATGTTGACTAGATATACAATCTTACATGGTGATGGGACTTTTATTTTTATTTTAGTGGCTATAGACTCATCAATTTTATCATAATCTGCTCTCAATCGTACTAATAGTTCTTTGTAACTGATATAGTTCCATCCTGTTGAATTCTGGTGTTTGGTGATGCATATTCTCACACCATCACTTATAATCTCCCTATCTTTACTGCCTTCATCAATACTCTAACCCCAATCCTCCTCCTCCTCCTCCTCCTTCTTCTCATACCATTCTTACAGCAGCCCCCACAGTCTACACACAACCCAACTATAATGTTATTATTTTACTTCAGTTTTTATAGTTCCACCCTGTTGAATGTTGGGATTTGGTAAGGAGGCATTAGAGGAGAATTTTAAATCTCCTGCCAATCCTAAGATTCCATAAGGTAGAACCATGGTAATCAAAGTGGAACAGTAGTGCTGTGATTATGTAGTGTGGATGGTCGTTTTCCACCAATCATTATGCACTCATCATTCTACCCTATCACTCAGTCTTTAGAACCCTGATTGTTGTGTTGATTGTTGAACACAGGGAGGAACTGTATAGCTCTCCAGGTAACTCTAACCAATCCTAGTCAATATAGTCAAAGGTAAGGAATGCTGGGAACTGAAGTTCAACCATAAGCAGATTTTGCCATACTGTCTTGAAAACGATTTATGCCTGATTAGCACTTGGAAATGAAACTATACAGGAATAACAAGGATCCCCAGATCGATCTAGGAGGAATCCTGCCTGAAGCCATGGAAAACCATTGCCAGTCAGAGTTGACCATGGGCCCTTCCACACAGTCGTATAACCCAGAATATCAAGGCAGAAAATCCCACAATATCTACTTTGAACTGGGTTATCTGAGTCCACACTGCCATATATCCCAGTTCAAAGCAAAGGTCTGGAGAACAAGCCCTATGAGGAGAGGCTTAAAGAACTGGGCATGTTTAGCCTGCAGAAGAGAAGGCTGAGAGGAGACATGATAGCCATGTACAAATATGTGAGGGGAAGTCATAGGGAGGAGGGAGCAAGCTTGTTTTCTGCTGCCCTGGAGACTAGGACGCGGAACAATGGCTTCAAACTACAGGAAAGGAGATTCCACCTGAACATCAGGAAGAACTTCCTCACTGTGAGAGCTGTTCGGCAGTGGAACTCTCTCCCCCGCACTGTGGTGGAGGCTCTGTGATCGAGGTGACCCCCCCCCCCCCCAGGACTTTGTAAAAGATAGTTCAAAAATCAAGACTTTATGTTCTATATTTCATAATTTATAGTAGAAGGTGATTGAGACTTTTTACTGGAGTTTACTGTGGATGATCCCTGCACTCTGAGGCAAGAGATAACAACTTCATGAATTGTAAAATCATGCTGCTAAAACTCCACTTTTATGAATTTCCATGCTGGGTTCTCCGGATGTTATGAACTTCGTTCTTATCAAATATTTTCAATTGTTTATATCATTCATGATTCCCCTTTATGCAATGTAACTCACTTTTATGGATTCTCCCTTATTTCCATGAAATCTATCTATCTGCCTATATGTATTTGTACTCTTTGGGATCCCCGGAAAATATGTATTTTTCCCAGCATGGTTTATATTCCAACTTTATTTTATTTTTCATTTTATTTCATATAATTGTCAAGTCATGAAATCAAATAGGAAATATTTTGAACTCAACCTGAACCCCAGAACCTATCCCATTTCCTATGACCCAGGCTTCCCTTCCCAAAAACAAAAGGATAATCTGCCCCCGCTAAACCCAATCAAATTCAGATTGCATGGACAATATAGGGCTTGAGTCGCCAAATTCGGAGTGTTGACCTAAAGGTGATTCGCCCCAAGGCAAACATTGTCATATCTCACCCAAAGGAAAATCCAGGACACCTCAGGAAGGCGCCCTGCAGAGCCTGTCAATATGGCTCATCACCACCCATCTTTGCTTCCACCTCTGACACCCCAAGGCATATCTAAAATCTGTATACGTGACAGAAACCCGGACACCTTTGATTGCTGCCATTAATCACCCTTTAGAAATCGGTCTAGCAGGACTTAATCCGACAGTTCCTGCCCTGTCACCTCATTGTTTCAATAACTCCCGCCTTCTCTTTCCTGATTGGCCCAAGTAGAGACAAAAGGCAGCTTCCTATTGGGCCAACGGAGCAAGGCGGGAAACAAAAGCCCGCCTCGTTCAACCTTCTAGCCTATCAATGATCAGATGGGCGGGGGAGCAGGGCGGGAAATTCAAAGGGCTGTCAGAGTGAAATTTTGTATAAATATGGCTTTATTTTGATTGTATGGTACCCTAGTAGACCGAATGATTGCTACTAGAGTCCTCTTCAGCTGAATTGCTCAATAAAGACTCCTTGGCGGATTTTCCTTCAACTTTGGCGGACCTTCTTCATTTCGGCTTCAGGTTGTATTGCGGCTCATAATTCTCCTTTTGGCTTCGCCAAGGTCCGTTCTCTCAGGACCGGATCGGGTCTCTCCTTAAGGGCCCGATCCCCTAAAACGCGGTCGACAACAGCTCCTTCTTTGGAAGCTTTTAAACAGAGGCTGGATGGCCCTCTGTCGGGGGTGCTTTGAATGCGATTTCCTGCTTCTTGGCAGGGGGTTGGACTAGATGGCCCATGAGGTCTCTTCCAACTCTACTATTCTATGATTCTATGATTCTATGCTAGGTTGGCAGAAGCTGGGGCTATCAGCGGGCGCTCATTCCGCTCTCCGGATTCAATATAACATGCCTTTTCAGTTTCATTGAAGTCACAGCATGGTGGCCAACATGAAAAGCACCTGGAATATTTTGATTGCTTTTTTATGAACTGAGATTCATTTAAAATCAGATTCTCTTGTTTCTACAAGCTTCTTTTTATTACTTTCTAAGGAAACAAAGCATCTGCATTTTTTGTGGCCAGATAATTATTTTAATACTCATCTTTCTGCCTTGACTGAACGAAACAGGAGGAGCTTCAGCTCTGCTTTTGTTCTGACTTACTTTCCCACATTCTCTTCAAATTTGTGAGCGGAGAGGGAACTGCCAGGCATATAAAAGGTTCATTTCATTTAATAGGCTTACATGCCTAACATTAATGATTTCCATGAGACAAATCTCCGAGGAATTGGCTTTATGTAATCTCTGGTCTTACAAGACATATCTTGCAATTACCCTGAACCTTTTGTGAGAATCGTAGGAAATCTGAGTGCGCCAATGAGCTGTTAACATCTGTGGCTTCCTATAGAGATGTGGGGTTAAAATCAATTAGTGGTAACCAAGACTCCTTGCAATGTCCTTTCATCCAGAACAAACGTGCTGGAATTTGAAATGAAAAAATGTAATCGCCCCTAGAAAGCATCCATAATGCATTTCCCTCCCCACAGTTATCTTGACTGGGTCCCATTCTGCTAACATGATTATCAGTCCACTGAAGCGTCCCTATTCAGTCAGAGAACACTTTTAGAAAACATTCCTATAATTACCATGACCGACTAATTTTGCTTTTATGCTTCATGTTTCCCAATGTCTATGCCCCTCTAGAAGCACCTGAGCTTTAAGCAATAAACATCAAAGAAAGGTTGCAGTTGGTTTTGTGTCAAAGATAAGTTAGTCTAGATTTCCCTAATACATATTAAAGTAATAACTCCTGCCCCAAAATGGCTTAGTTCTGCTTTGCTCTGTCCTTTAAGCAGGATCTCCATATTTTTCTTCGTGTACTCTGTGAATGCACACTAATGGAGAAGCTGCGCCTGCGCAGGTTCCGACGGAAACTCTTCCAAGCTGAAGTTCAAATTTTGGCGGTAACCACGCCCCCCTTCCCAAGGGGCATATAAGGCAGCCCCAGGCGCCCGCTCTCCAGTTCCTTTTTTTCCGCCGCAAGGTTCACTTCGGACTCTTCGCATGTCTACTACTCGTTTCAAGCGTTGCACGCAGTGTGCTGCTAAAATTCCTGACTCGGACGGCCACGCCAAGTGCCTCTTCTGTCTTGGCGAGGCTCATGTGGTCAGTACCTGCCGTTTTTGCCTAGCTCTCACGGCTCAGGCCAGAAAGAACAGAGCCGCTAGGCTTAGAGCGGCGCTCTACGAAAAATCTCTCGCGCCAGAACCGACTCCGTCGACGTCGGGTACGTCGGCGTCCTCAGCTTTGAGAGCTATGTCGGCACCACCAACTAAGCCTCCGGCAGCCAAGGCTTCCTCGGTCTCGTCCAGAGCGTCCAAGACCTCCAGGGCCGCTAAACCGGTCAAACCACCGTGTACTGTGACGACGGCGACCGTGTCGACCCGCTCCGGAAAGGTGGGACCTTCCTCGACGTCGAGCTCTCTGGCTTCGGTGACCTCGATCCGCTCTCGTATCGGTTCCCCTCCGTCCTCCTCTGCTATCAAAATAGCCTTTAAAAGGGCTCACGAGGAGTCTCGTCGAGCGCAATCCGACTCAGCTGTGGTTCCTCCCACACCTGGCAAGTCCTTGAGGGTTGCATCCAAGCAACCGCCGGCGAAGAAACGGCTAACTCAGCGCTCCTCCTCCTCGGCCTCCTCAAAGAAAGACCCGCCATCTTCCTCGACAACTTCCTCGAGAAGGTCTTCTCCTATTGTACCAGCCCAGAGGCCTAGAGATGTTTCTCAGTCTCCATTGCACCCCCTGTCTGATGGGGAGCTGCAGGACTCACCCCACCACTCTACCCAAACGGTGGTCAGGGTGCCGGTGCCGGAGCCCCTTGCGCCGCCTCGCTCGTCGCGCCAACAGCTCTTCCCTCCCACCTCGACACCGGAGCGTGGCAGACAAACGGCTCGCCTGGCTCGGGCAGCCCAGGCCTCAGCCTCTAAGGACCTTCGGCCTCCGGCCCTCTCTTCCCGCGAGGCCTTGCCTCCTCCCGAGACTGTGCTGTCTTCTCCCCCTCAGTCCCCCCAAGGGGCTGAGGAGGAAGATGCTGATGTCGACCGCCCAGACTCTGTCCTCTCGGCCTCGGTGGTCTCTCTCGGTCTCGACCTCTCTCCTCCCCACGACGCGTATGAGGCGGACCCGCCTTCTCCTACTGACAATGTTCGCGCTTTCGCTGAGCAAATGGTCAGGATGGCCGACGCCCTGGGTTTGGAGATCAAGCAAACCTCCAAAGCAGTGTCTGACCCAGTCTTCAAAAGGGTGCAGGCCCAAGCTCCGCCGGCCACGCTTCTCCCCTTTCTGCCTTATCTGTTGGACGTTATCCAGGCCTCCTGGAAAAACCCTTCCTCCATTCCTCCGACCTCGAAGAGGATCGAGACTTGGTACCGTACCGACGATGATACCCTGGAGTGGCTCAAACACCATCCCGACCCTAACTCCCTGGTCGTTAAGGCCTCTCAATCCTCAGGTCGTCAGTCGAATACTCCGGCCGACAGAGAGGGGAAGCGCTTCGACGCCGTGGGTCGAAAACTTTATTCCGGAGCCCTTTTGCTTTGCCGCATGGCGAATTATGGAGCCTGCATGGGTGCCTACCAACAAACTATCTGGGAGAAGGCGCAGCCCTTCTTCGCTAAGATGTCGGACGAAGACCGCTCCGTCCTCACTACCCTCCAACAGGAGGCAGACTCGCTCGCTCACCACCAAATACAAATGGCGAAGCATACAGGTGATACTGCGGGTAAAATGATTGCCCACGCGATTTCCATTCGCCGCCACGCCTGGCTGAGGTCTTCGGGTCTCTCCTCATCTTCCAGACAGGTCATTGAGGACCTTCCCTTTGACGCGCTCGGACTGTTTCACGCCGGTACCGATGACAAACTCAAGTCTAATCATGACTTTAAAATTCTTGCGTCTAAATGTGGCGACCAACCTCAACCTCAGCGCACTCGCTGGTTCCCGCACCGTTCCCGCCGTTTCCCGCCGCAATCTTTCAGACACCATTCTTTCAGGCGGCCTTCGGGCTCGAACAATCAAGCCCATCACCAACCTCGCCGGGGACCTCATCCGCAAAAGCAACGCGGTCGATCCACCCCTGCTCCTCCGCAGCCTAATCGGCGTACCTGACGCCAACCCCTGCCAAAGCTCCTCGCCCGCTACCGTTGTAGAGCCCACGCTGCCTCGTCCCTTCGGTATCTTTGCAGACCGACTAGCCCCTTTCTACAATCAATGGGACTCTATTACTTCAGATGCATGGGTTCTCCGCATTGTCCAAGACGGCTACGCCTTAGAGTTCATGGACCTCCCTCCTACAGGTCACGTTCTCCACTCAAACCCTTCCCCAGAGATACTGGCCGAAGTCGAAGCGCTACTGGCCAAAGGCGCTATCCGTCCCTCCCCTCCCGAACTGGACCCTTTAAGTTTCTTCTCCAGATACTTTACAGTCCCGAAAAGAGGAGGCGGGCTACGCCCGATTCTGGACTTAAGGGCACTCAATATATTCATCCGCCCCTCCAAATTCAGGATGGTCTCTATTGCCTCTATCCTCCCGATGCTGCAGCGGGGAGACTACTTTGCCTCCATAGACTTACGAGACGCCTACTTCCACGTGGCAATACGAGAGGCGCACAGACGGTTCCTATGCTTCAAAGTTCTCGACCAAACCTACCAGTTTACCGTTTTGCCCTTCGGTCTCGTCACGGCCCCGAGGGTCTTCACCAAGGTTGTCGCCGCCGTAGCGGCCCACCTCAGGCTACATGGCATCACGGTCTTTCCTTATCTGGACGACTGGCTTCTCGTCGGGCCCGACCCGGTTCTTCTCCAAAATCACGTCTCTTTCACGCTGCGTCTTCTAAAATCTCTCGGCCTCCAACTCAATTCCGAGAAGTCAAATCTCTCCCCGTCAACCCGAATCCGGTTCATCGGGGCCCTCTTCGACTCCGTCGCAGAGACTGTGTCACTTCCGTTCGACAGATTCCTGGCTCTCCGCCACCATATCGCCCTTTGTCGATCTGCCCGGAGGGTCAGAGCCCGTGTCATTCAGGTCCTTCTAGGCCACATGGCCTCCACGGTTCTCACGACCCCGTTTGCCAGGCTGCGCCTTCGGACCCTGCAAAGGTGGTTTATAGACACTTTCAAACCGTTCCACCACCACAACTCCAGATACCTGTCGGTACCGTCGTCCGTCCGCCAGTCTCTCTCATGGTGGATGTCTCACCAAAACGTGTGCAAGGGCCTTCCTTTCCATCCAGCCCCGCCATCGCTAACCATAACCACAGACTCCTCCACCTACGCTTGGGGAGCCCACATGAACGGTCTAACGGTTCAAAATCTTTGGTCCCCGTCAGAGAGGGCCAACCACATAAACTTCCTCGAACTTCTCGCCATTCTCAAAGCCCTAAAAGCATTCTCCCCCCTCATCCGCCACAAGTCCATCCTCATTCAATCGGACAATCTAGTAGCAGTATTCTACATCAACAAACAGGGTGGTACGGGTTCGAGGAAACTGATGCTCCTCTCCTCTCGTCTCTGGATTTGGTGCATAGCCCACGGCGTACAGATCTCTGCAATCCACCTACCGGGCGCCCAAAACGGCTTAGCGGATGCCCTCAGCAGGATGACTTCTTCCTCTCACGAATGGAAGCTCAATCCCGAGGTCCTCGACGGTCTGTTCCGCCTCTGGGGGCGCCCTACTCTGGATCTCTTCGCGTCTCCCCACAACGCTCAGCTACCCCGCTACGGAGCGAGGCTCCCCCCGAACTCTTTCCCCGGCTGCCTAGGGGATGCCTTTCTTCTGGACTGGTCGGCGGAGATGCTTTATCTTTTTCCACCGATTCCCCTCATACCGAAAGTTCTCGAAAAACTTCTCTCGATCTCGGTCACGGCGATTCTCATAGCTCCGGCCTGGCCCCGCCAACCGTGGTATCCAGCCCTTCTTCGCCTCTCCAGAGGATCGTTTCACCCTCTGCCTCTCTCGCCGCACCTTCTCTCACGGGAGGACGGCAAAATTCTTCACCCGGACCTTTCTTCCCTTCATCTCACTGCATGGAGGATTCTTACCTAGCCTCTCTTCCGCAGAATCTGCAAGACGTCCTGCGGGCAGCCCATAAGCCGTCTACTACCAAGGCTTATTCCTACAAACTCTCTCGCTTTCATGCCTTCCTTCGATCCCGTAACGTCGACACCTTCCCGACCTCGGTATCGGTGGTCCTCGACTTCCTCATGACTCTCGTCGAGAAGAAACTTTCTCTTGCCTCTATAAAAGCTTATCTCGCAGCTCTTTCCTGGTCTTTTCAGCGCCACGGCCAGCCATCTCTTTTTTCTCACCACCTGATCAAAACCTTTCTCCGGGGCTACAATAACATCTGCCCGCCGTCGCTACCACCTACGCCGGGCTGGAGCCTCGAACTTGTACTTTCTCAACTGTCTTCTGCTCCCTTCGAACCGCTTGCCTCGACCGATCTACGCCTGCTCTCCTGGAAGTTGGCCTTTCTGGTGGCGATCACGTCGGCACGACGGCCATCCGAGCTCGCTGCCCTCAGAGTCGACGAGCCTTATCTTCGTTTCCACCATGACCGCGCTGTTCTTCGCCCGGACATTACCTTTCTTCCTAAGGTGGTGTCAGCCTTCCACCTCAACCAGGACATTGTCTTACCAGCTTTCTTCTCTAACCCCTCCTCTCCTCTCGAGCAAAAACTGCACCTTCTCGACGTTCGGAGAGCACTTCTTTTCTACAGGGACCGTACTAAGGACATTCGTAAGTCACAAAGACTCTTTGTCGCCTATGCCCAGGACAAGTTGGGTAATCCCATCTCTTCCCAAAGACTGTCCCACTGGATCGCTCAGGCCATTGAGTTGGCCTATGAACTAGCCAAGCGACCTCCCCCTCCTTCCATCCGCCCGAGGTCGACTAGGGGCCTCTCGGCGTCGACCGCCTTCCTTAGGGGTATTCCGCTTGACTCCATATGTAAAGCGGCTATCTGGTCAAACCCTCTCACGTTTGTCTCTCACTACAGGCTGGACAGTAAGGCCCTTAAAGACTCGGCCTTTGCAAGATCAGTACTCTCATCTTGCCTCTCCTGACTCTCAGACGTTTTTTCTCTTCATATTCACCCACAGGTGACTCTCTATACCTCTCCTTCAAGTTGGACGGGGTTTTTTCCCCATACCTGCCTCTAGGGATATGTTTTTTTCCCATGATTGTATTGAGCAGTTGCTCTGTTGCTTTGTACCGCCTCGTTGGCCCTGGCGGATATGCCAAAGACCAAGATGTGTTTGTCCCTCTCCCCCTGGGAGAGCGTTTATATGCACTACGCAATTGTGTTTTTTTCTCTATCATGTTTATTGAAAAATTCCTTCCATGTTATGTTCTTCTTCTATGATGCTCATGTTGCATTGCACTGGTCCTTTCGGACAATTTATTGCACTGGTCCCTTGGGACGGTTATTTTTTCTATGTCCTAATAAACATGTGTTTGGACATTCACTGATTGTCGAGTTTGCCTTGTCCCACCATCCGGGACCTTAGCGTGTTAGTCTCCATTAGTGTGCATTCACAGAGTACACGAAGAAAAAGGACAGGTTGCTCACCTGTAACCATGTTTCTTCGAGTGTACTCTGTGAATTCACACAAACCCGCCCTTCCTTCCCCTCTGGCAAACCTCTCCCTTTCTCGTTGCCTTGGCGGCGTAGGAACTGGAGAGCGGGCGCCTGGGGCTGCCTTATATGCCCCTTGGGAAGGGGGGCGTGGTTACCGCCAAAATTTGAACTTCAGCTTGGAAGAGTTTCCGTCGGAACCTGCGCAGGCGCAGCTTCTCCATTTGTGTGAATTCACAGAGTACACTCGAAGAAACATGGTTACAGGTGAGCAACCTGTCCTTACTAGTAGTGTTATTGAGCCATCACAAGAAAGAGTGTTCTAAGTAAGGCACAGAGGGAAACCACTTCTCACCTGGATCGCTTCTTAATACAGGTTACAAACAAGATAGGTTCTGTAGGTTTGTTCTTGGCCATAGATGATAGATAGATAGATAGATAGATAGATAGATAGATAGATAGATAGATAGATAGATAGATAGATGCACTGGATAGCATAGGGAAGAGTTAACATCCCTGTGGTGTTTGTTTTGCTATCTGCACCCTGTTCACATGATTTCACCTCCCTTTCTGTCCCTGTGATAATTGGATTTTGAAAAATTTAGCTTGTTATGGAAACAAGGATTGGTGGTAAAGTTTTAGGGTGTTTCCAGACATTGGGGTTTAGTCAGAGGCAAAAAAGCCCAGGACCTGAGAAGAGGTCCACATACAGACCCATTGGTCTCAGGATTTCTCCCTTCGTCGTCCACACTTGTTGCTTTGTGCTGAGATTTTGCAGCTCCCAAGATGGCTGCTGCGGGACATCCACCAGAAATTTTGGCAGTTTTTTTTTTCCAAAGAAATTAAAATGTGAATATGCAAATCATTGTATAAATTTCGTTCCTGGGTTATAGAGGCTGCATGGCCATCTGTGCAGACAAGTTTGGCCATGTACTTGTGCCTGATAACTATGGGGCACTGTTCCTGGGTTTTACATGTCTGTTCCTGATTGATGTTATTGTGAAAAGATGTACAATGTTGACTATAGAGTGGCAACTTTGTCCTGACACGAGAAACTTTGCCATCCACATGTTTAATCAAATTTCTGGCACACAGACAAAGCTTATGGAGCAGGACTACTACTTTCGAAGGCAGTTCTACACAGTCAAACAGGAACACATACTTTCAAGCCAGGAACAGAACTTAGTCATTATTACCACTTTTCGAGGTGTACTTGTGGCATGGAACCACAGGACGATGTTCCTGGGTTGTACATGTCAGTTCCTCATTGCTTTTATCATAAAAACATGAGAAAAGTTGATTACATGGCAAAACCTTTGTTTGTATGTTACAACCTTCATTAAACATGTGGAGGATGAAGTTTCTCTTGCCACCCTCTAGTGAACTGTTGCCATGCACTGCCTGTAATCTGACTTCCAGGGAAGTATGAGACATGCTATCACACGCCACATTTCTCAATGCATTTCACACACAAAAATCCATATATAGGGAAAATCTCAAGTGAGAGGGGGCAAGCCACATTAGTTACTGCTAATATTTCCAGAACACACTGTGTCATGTAAGCGAAATCCATAGGACTTGAGCAACAACTAAAATTTCAAAATACTCTATTTTCTTTTTTCCTACCATTCCTTTCAAGATGAGGGAATTAATCTTCCTACATCCCCCAACAGTCAAGATAGATAGAGATAGATAGATAGAGAGAGAGAGAGACAGAGAGAGAGAGAGAGACAGAGAGAGAGAGAAGTTTTACATTTCCACAGCCCATGCTGATCTTGAGTCAGACAGAAATCACTTATGCTTGCTTGAAGGTTTTTAAAAAGTGGTGGTTGGGTGTATATTATGTGTTTAACAGAGTTTGTAATTTGGCCCAGAGTTTATAGTTGGCTGCCAAACAGTCTAGGAAACTTGCATGAGGTGTGAGGACAGTGCCAGAGTTTAAAGGAAACATAGAAATTCAACATGCAGCTGCAAATAACATTAAAAATGGGGGAAGGGGGGTTGCCAAGTATTCATCTGCTACTTCTATTGTTACAAAGCAGATAAACCTGATCAAAATTAGGACATGGCAGTTTCCCAAGACAAGAGTAAGATTTACAGCATCAGGAAAAACAATACAGCAAGCACTGAGCATCTGTACAAAAGGTGCAACTAATAGAGCAGTTAATATTGAGACATATTTTAATATTTAAAATTTCAGAATTAGCAATTTTAACAAAAAGGGAACAAATATTTTAATGCTCAAGGAAGGGTGGAAATGTATGCATTATGCTTGAACCCTATAATATGTGAAATAATACAGAGAAGTTCCTCTGAGCTGTTATGCTTGGCTATTGAGCACTGGTTCTGTAGTCTCAGATTTAGAGTAAAATATTTACTTACTTACTTACTTAGAGTATTTATATTCTGCCTTTCTCATCCCGAAGGGGACTCAGGGCAGATCGCAATGCACAAGTACATTGCAAACATTCAATGCCATTTAGACAATACAACATATATAGACAAACACAGAGGCAATTTAACATTCCAGCTTCTGGCTTCATGATGGTATGCTCGATTCTGGCCATAGGGGGAGCTGCTGCTTCACCATCCACTTGTGACACCGAGTCCTTGATAGAGTACTTCCTCATTCTTCAGCATGCTGCTGGAAGGTTTTTTATGGTATCGTAAATTAGTTAAATTAGCCTCCCCGCATAGGGAGGTACCTAAATCTCCTACTTGACAGATGCAGCTCTTCCGGACTGCATTGGTCAACAGTGAGCTAGACTATTAAATGGTCGGGAGCTCACTCTGACCCAGACTGGATTCAAAGTCATGATTCCTCAGTCAGCAATGATTTATTGCAGCTGGCTACTAACTAGCTGCGCCACAGCAGTTGGTTAGTATACAAAGAGGTTGGGAGCGTGGTATAATGAATCAGTGTGGTATACTGATTCAAACATTGGATTATGACTCTGAAGAATAGGTTTTGTATCCCTACTCAGCTATGGAAGCTAGTTAGGTCACTAGGTGACCTTGGGTGGGTTGCACTCTCACAATATTTATAACCAGTAGAGGGCTGCTGTTAGTTTACGTTCATAACCATTAGAGGGCTGCTGTTAGTTTACTATGCACATTATAATGTATACCAGTATGCAACTTTGGAATTAACTAACAGGGTTTCATTGGGCATCATCCCACGAGGGGAGCAAAGCAAGGGGGGATTGCTGTTTTTGCATTGTGTTTAATGGTGCTCTGTCTTAAAATTATTCTTAAAATTTGCTTACCGCATCGTACGTTTTCATCTGCTCCTGTTTCTGTATTCGCAGTTTGATATTGATACCACCACCCTAGTATCAGGGAGCATATGTGCAGGATGGCAAATTAGAGACCCAAACTTGTAGTTCTTTTATGACAAATGGGAGACTAACTATCACTCTGGAAAATATCAATGCGTGGGGGTTGGCTATCAGTGAGGGTAATAAAGGCGCCCAAAACCGAAGAGATCAGGAAACACCTGTACTAGGACCAGATTGTGATGACACTGTAATTATTGACGAACAACTGTCAAACACTCGATTCAGCACAGCGGGAGGAGGAGCAATAACTGGTGCCCTAACACTAGGATCATACCCAGGGGTAATTGCCCAAGAGAACCAAAAGAGTATTCTGGGACTCACTTGTCATTTGGAGACATCCATTAATGCCACTGGACAAATAGTAAGGGCCATGCAAGGGGAAATTGAAGAGCTGAGTCAGATGGCTATGCAGAATAAATTGGCCCTTGATTATTTACTAGCTGCAAAAGGAGAATTTTGTGCCATGATACAGGGTAGCTGTATTGTGCGTTTCCATAATCTAAATCAGACCATCGAAGACAATCTGGAAAAGTTACAGATAATGATCCAACACAATATGCGGCATGAAGAATGGTCACCATTTTCATGGCTTACCTTGTCAACTTGGCTCAAAGAATTAATTTTGACTGGGCTGCTTAGTTTGTTTATAATATTTGTAATTCTAGATATTTTACCCTGCTTGATCCCCCTGATTAGTAAATGCATAAGGCAATATATAGACACAGTATCTACACAAAAGGCATTGCCACTGCAACGCATAACGTATATGAAGGTTAGGACCTCCCCAGATGGAGATGAAGATGGAACAAGCAGTGAAGAAGATTGCTACACTCGCTAGAGACACTTCACTTAGCAACATGAAAAGGGGGGAATATAAGGACCGCCCCAAAGGCCAGTTAACCCTCCCTGCCAGGAGGAACAACGTACACCATTCAGGTGGGGTGGAGCCAAGTGCAACATGCATACGTGGTAGGGTGGTGTATGTCCGGGTGCGTAAGGGCTTAGCATCTAATTGGATAAGATTTGCTACATAAAGGTGGAGCTAGCTGCATAGAGGTGGAACTATTACATAGTAGTGTTACTCAATAAAAGCTCTGAATGTGCGCCAGAGGGCGCGGGAGTCTATTGAGCACTTAACCCAGCTGGTTAAGGGCTGCCCATCTCATGTTTATCAGCTTGAAAATAAAAGCCTTGTTTGGAACTTCATCTTGGACTCCGATTCCTCCTTAAATTCTGGACCCTCGCCCTTATGCCTTAGTCTCTAATACCTCCACATTTATAATTTTTTACTTTTGCAGATTTAATTATTTACAGATTTGATTAATATTTGCTCTAGGACACTCTAGCACATCCTGTGTGAGTCCATACTTCCTTCAATCATTTCGGAGAAACTAGAATCCTTCTTGGTCCTCCAATGTGATTCTGTGATTCAGCTTCCAGCAGAGGTTAACCATAGTGTTTTGCTGGAAGACCTGGAAATTTCTAGAGTGGCGTTCTTTCAGGTAAAATTATTAGCAATTCCTTTATTTATAGTTTTTCACTTTTGTGGATGGGCCTGTGCCTCTAACCCTAGTGAATGTGGAAGGTTGAATGCAGTATTGTCATGCTGGCCAGCATAAAAATGAGATACTGATATGAGGCAACTTTTGAATTTACCTAAATAATAATTTTGGACTAATGTCAGACATTGAATATTTAAAAAGGTAAAGGTTTTCCCTTAACATTAAGTCTAGTCGTCTCCAACTCTGAGGGTTACTGCTCATCTCCATTTCTAAGCCGAAGAGCCGGCATTGTCCCTAAATGCCTCCAAGGACATGTGGCTGGCATGACTGTATGGAGCGCCGTTATCTTCCCACCAGAGCGGTACCCATTGATCTATTCACATTTGCATGTTTTTGGGGTGGTAGGTTGTTAGCACCAAATATATGACTCACTTAAGCAGCCCAAGAACTGAAATATAATATACGGTCTCATGCCTGTTTCCCATTAACAACTCCATCAGACACTTTTCAATGCTCAATACAATTCCATATGCAAACCAGCAAGCTAACGTCACTTTAGTGTTGACTTTGAGGAGCTCAGACTGCAAATGTTCCAAGGTCTTTTTCAAATTGAATGCCACTAGAATTCAGAAAACTATGGCGACAAGGTCTGAAAGATGACAGATTTGATGTAGGCATCATACAATGTCTTACCAAGGATATTTCACACCCAGTAACTATTAAGCAAATGTCACTCTTGTCATATGGCAAAGGACAGAAATATGCACACCATTTCAGTTTGTCATTATAAAGGACGTTTCCCTCATGTTTCCATCAAATACATTTGTTGTTATACAGAGGTTACGTATTGTCAAAGATACATATGTGGCCTTGCAAAGGAACATTAATCAACACCAAGCATTGGTCCAAGACAGAGATTTCACTCAACATTTTGGAAACAATTCTGTAGTGTTCTCCATGAGGTTTGAATAGGGTTTTTACGTATTTTCCTAATAAGCTGTTTCTCAAGCTTTGTAGTTCCCAAAGCTGCCTAGAACAATGCTGAGGATAGCATTACCTGTAGAACTAAATTGCATACAGTAATGCTGATGATAGCATTAGCTATAGACTTAAATTATCTTTTGGACTTAGATTGAGTAGGCCTATTTAAAAACATTGAGGATTAACATTTTTGTTGCTCTCTGAAGGCGCAATGGATGGAGCAGAACATCTTGAAGCAAATAAGATTGAAAATGCAATTACGTATCTGCAAAAGGCAATTGCGTTACTTTAAGACAAAAAATGAAAAGAGAAAGCAGACTTTATGATGGCTTAGCAAATTATGTAGTGTAGAGGATATAAACACCTGGCAAACTAGCATTACATCTGGACCATCACCTTTGCCCATGATCCAAATCACATGAAGCCAAGTACATTACGTGACTGTTTTGCCTTTCACCCATTCCTCCCATGATTCTCCTGTTCCTAGCTACCGATGAGTGACATCTGTCAATAGCTCAGTCCCACTACATTCTCAATACCTACTGTAGTGCGATGGGACATTTCTGCTTCTGTGCCAACAGTGGACTGAATTCTCCTCTTCATCCTCCTCCACCTCACTATTCCCAAGGTGGCTGCTTTGGCTTTATTTTAAATACAGGGTGTTTCAATGGTGAATAGGGAGTTCTTTTTCAAACACCCTATATATCTTTTCTGATTAAGTTTAGTACTAAAAAGATGGCCTCACACACTAATTTCAGTACCACCAAGATGGAAAAAAGCTATATATTTTAAAAAATAATCTGTGATTCTAAGACACATACATTTTAGGTAGGGAAAAGTTTAATTTGGAATTGAGGAATAGGGAAATTTTAGTTTATTAATAAACTAAAAGGCACACTGGGTAATAAATAGTGCAAGGAGGCATGTTTACAAGGGTGTGTGCTAGGTCCATGTATTGTCGAACCAACGTAGTTGTGCTACTGAAGAGAGATGTGGATCACAAACATTCTCAACTTATTATCTGTCCATTATCTAACTAACACAACTGTTTTAGCATGGAGCTTGATGTTATAAACTCCATTGTCTCCGGATATTGAAAAAAAATAGCAACTGATCAAAATAAATTGAAAAAAGAAACAGACTGGACTTTATTGATAAACTTCATGAAGCAAGACCAACTGAGAATACCAAGAATTATAAAAATCTCTAACCCCCAGGGAACGCAAGACAATCTTGAGGAGGAAGGAACAAATGATAATTTTTTTCTTTTTTTTAGTTTAAGGACTCAATTTCACGAGGAAAAGGACTGGAAGGCAACATTTTTCCCCTTTTGCATTGCCCCCTTTTTTCTCCTCTTTTTCTTATATTTTTATTTTTATTATTCTAATTTTTGTTCCCTTTTTTATTACTGTTATTATTTTAAAAAGTAATATATTTCAAAAGAAGAAATAAGGAGGAGGAGCTAAGAAGAAATAATTTTTAAAGGACATTGACAAATTATAATTAAGATGATGAGAACAACAACATTTGTTCACAATCCACTTTTCCCCCTTTTTCTTTTTTCTCTTTTTTCTGTCTTTCCCACCCCAGACCTTTTCCATTTCCTCCCCCCCTCCCCCCCCCCCAGTTTTTATACTTTCTTATTACAAAATTATCTTAATAAAAATTATTTTTAAAAAGATTATTTTATTATGCCCAGTATAAGCTTTGGAGGTACTCTTTTTAGAATCCCTGCAGAATGATTTTAAAGTTGCAGTCCCCTGAGGACAGTCATAAAAAATATTTACAGGCTGAAATGTATTGTGCTATTTTGAATAATAACATTATCTTTCTTTTCAACCACAGACTTTTTTTCCAAATTTCATCTATTAGATGTTACCAGTTCTTTGCAAACATAAGAATGTTTTTCTACGTCTATCTTTCAGTGAGAATATTCTGGAGCAATGTGTAGATATTGTTTGGTAATATGTTCTGCTTTCTGAAAAAAATCATAGCAGAACTGCCATGCCATGTAACACTGCCATGGTCCCAGATCCTCTCTAATAATTGTTCATGCAGATCCTTATATGTTATAAACAAGCAAAGAAGGTCTAGTATTGCACTAATAATGTTTATTAAAGGATTTGCTGAAACTGAAAATTTGCTGAAATTTTGAAACTGTTGCTTTTACACTAAAACAGATAACCCAATTTTCGAAAGTTCAAAAATATTATTTGTATTGCACTATTTGCAAAACAAAATATGTATTGTATTCCCAAAAGTGACTGGAACTTTTGGAAAGCTTTTATCAAAATCTCCTGAAATAATGCATTGAAAGTTATTGGAAATTATTTTTATGGACCTAGAACACGTAAGGCCCATCCAGACAGGCCCAAAACTCAGGACCTGTCTGGGTTTTTACTGGGAACATCCACATGACATATCTGGTAAAAATGAATTAATTTGGAATAACCTCAGTTATTCTGAATTGATTAAATACCCCATTATATCTGGGCCTTCCTGAAAGGTCCGGGTCTAATGGGGTATTGGACCTATGGTGACTCACCTCCGGGTATGTTGTGGTTCAGCCAGCTGAAGATGAAGGAATTGGTATTTTAGAGCCTGGGAGAGTGGTGGATGGTTCTTTCATTGAGGGAAATGAGGGAATTTTAGAGCAAGATTCTGTCTGCGAGAATAGGCTTGAAAGTGAATATTCTTTGGAGTCCAGAAGACTGAGAGATGCAGTGCCTGGTGGAGACCTTTTGCCTACTGGATGGGCGAGAAAGCGTGCCTGAGAGAACACCTGTGCTCGACAGGTTATCAGGCTTGACCTTAGGGAGGCTTGATCTTAGGGAGCAATCAAGCAAACTGAGAAAGTCAGAGAAACTCCATAAGAAGTCAAAGTCACAGAAGTGACTTCCTGTTTTGCGGTCCTTAAATTAGAGAAGTGTCTCTTTGGAAATTCAGATCAGGCAATGTCACATAACAGTGAAGATCTCAAGCTTTGTTTCCAGTTCATGTCTTGGACCAAGATCTTGTGAGTTTGGATGCATAGTATAAGAACTTTTTATAATCTGGCTTTTGGATTCATGTTCATGTTTGATTCTTGTTTCTCTGGATTTATGCTCATGTTTTGATTTTGAGATACCTGTTCCTTGTTTTATAGAACAGCTTTGAACCGTTTGGATTATCATCTTTGGAGTGTTTTTCCTATTGCCAGTTTGGTTTGGCTTATTATTTATTTAAAAACATTTATATTCCGCCCTTCTCACCCCAAAGGGGACTCAGGGCAGAGCACAACATATATACAGCAAACATTTAATGCTGGAGCATAAAATAAACCATACATATACATAAACACTAAAATCAGTTATCTTCACATTAAAACCATTATTTAAAACCATTGCAAGGCTACCGGTCAGCAGGGTGAAATTTCCTATTTTTGCCGTTATTGGACTGCCCCAAAGGCTTGGTCCCACAGCCAGGTCTTTACCATCTTTCTGAAGGAGAGGAGGGAGGGGGCTGATCTTATCTCACCAGGAAGGGAGTT
Organism: Anolis carolinensis; assembly: GCF_035594765.1. Classification (NCBI taxonomy): domain Eukaryota; kingdom Metazoa; phylum Chordata; class Lepidosauria; order Squamata; family Anolidae; genus Anolis; species Anolis carolinensis. Next base: position 117,767,629 of record NC_085841.1, on the reverse strand, counting down.
TCATAGCTGGGGGGCAATCACTGAGAAGGCCCTGTCTTTCATCCCCGCTAATCATGGTGCCCAACCCCTCCTCCCAAGCCACAAAATAACCCTTAAAAATAAAGTTAAACTTACCTGGCCGCTATTACATTCCTCCTTATGCCCGCCTGGCGCAAGGAAACAATGCACCAGGAGACAGGGGGAAGAGATTTTTTTCCTTGCCCACACCTCCTGGCATAACATTTCCTCATGCCAGGAGGGCACAAGGAGAAATGTAATGGTGGCCAGGTAAGTTTAACTTTATTTTAGGGGTTACTTTAGGGGGCTTTGGGGTGGCTGCATGCCACCCTGGTTGTTATTGGGACGGCATGTAGCTACCCTCCCCCCCCCCCCCCCCGGAAAGCCCAGGTTTTTTTGGGGGAGTAGGGACACTAATTGGCACCAAAGCAGTTTTTAAAAACCCGCTTTTGGCATGGATTTATGGCCTGTTTGGAAGCGCCCTAAGAAAATAAAAGCATATAGAGTATCATGAGTCAGGAAAATACTAGTCTTCAAAACGACTTGGAAAGGACTGCAATGAACAAACTTTTTGGCACTTACATATATCCTTTTTCTTGTAGAAACCAAATCAGGGAACTATGATCAACCATAAATCCAGAATGTACCTATATAAAGCATTATAGACAATAGTGTCCAAACAGACCAGGATGAAAACCACAGTTTCAAGTATACACTCAAATCTCCTGATCCAAGTGGAATTATTTTGGAGCAGACGTGTATAGAATTTCATGTTTAACAACCAACATCATATGGCTTTGCAAGCAAACATTCAAAGGAAACATTCAGACCTCATACTATCCTTTTAAGTAGGTTGAATCAGCATCACCAAACCTTGCTTTTTTATTTTTATTGTCTTGTTTACTTCTGCATAACCGAAATAATTTCCCCATGGTACAGAAAGTGTCTACAATCAGTCAAAATTCGAATGTACTGTGGGTGGGAATAGGCAGCACATTGCCCAAGACAGTTGATCTAATATCTGTTCAGGGACTTATATGTTCTATTTACCAATCTCTCTACTACCTTAATGCTTGGATTCTCCTGAGGATATTTGTGCAAAGAAGGCAGCAAAAAGTTGAATGTCTGCATCGTAACATTTTATTGGAAAGGTTGATTAAATTTCTAGCACATAAGTTATTAAAGAAATACTATTCATATTTCATAAAAGAACAGGCATCATGTTAGTGACATATACTGCTCATGTAACCTTTTCAGTCTTAGTGAAGAGATGAATTCAGAACCTCCATCCACTACAACTCCCTTCCCCAAACCACTGATCTGTCTTCTAGCTGGATGCTATTTCTTTGTCCATTCAGTGACCACAGAAGAATGAAGGATGGACAGACAGCTGGCTCCATCTCTAGCCTTCCAAAAAAAGAAAAGGACATTGCGCTGTGTCTCCTTGTAGTCCTCTAGAGGTCTAAGAACCTCATCACACTGGAGAGCGTGGATCCACTCAAGGATACTATCCATTCATCTCGCCCTTGGTCGGCCCCTCTTCCTTTTTCCTTCCTTTTTCCCCAGCATCATTCTCTTCTCCAAACTTTCCTATCTTCTCATGATGTAGCCAAAGTACTGTATCTTTGCCTCTAATATTCTTCCCTCCAGTGAGCAACCAGGCATTATTTCCTGGAGTATGGACTGGTTGGATCTTCTTATGGTCCAAGGCACTCTCAGGATTTTCCTCCAACACCACATTTCAAAAGCATCTATCTTCCTTCACTCAGCCTTCCTTATGGTCCAGCTCTCACATCCATAGGTCATTGCTGGTAATACCATTGCTTTTACTATGCGGACCTTCTTTGCCAGGAAGATGTCTCTACTCTTCACAATAAATATGGTAGTATATAGATTATTATATAGTAGACCTTGCAGTCCGGAATCTCTTAAGAACATTGAACCCTGGAGTAAGGGTTGTTCAATACACCATTAACAAAACAGAATAATTCACCAACATTCCTAGGCATAGATACAAAATTAAAGCATTTTAATTTCTGGTATTCATTACCATTTAATTTCTGGTATCCATAGGAATTCAGATAGAAATCTCTTTTATTACAAGGAACATTGTGTCCTTGGAATGGCCCACTTCTTGGGTATCATTTCAAAGTTTCTAATGGGTTTCTGTTTCAGATGATGTGAGAGTGACAACAGAGCTGACAGTTCTATTAGCTGCAGGAACAGGACAAGTCAATCAAAAGAGCCTCACACCTATGGATAATGAGCTCTGCTTCTGAACAGTGTCCTGATTCTTGTAGGAACAGCTCTGACATGACAGACTAGTTGCGGGTATAGACAAAGCAACATACCCTGACTAATATTCATTAAATTTATGAAGCCTGGGGCAGTCCAGCAGAAGCCCATTGCATAACATCCCACTCTGACAAATGTTCTCATCTTTTAACTCAGCCTGGGTTTTACTTTTCTTATTTCTCTGCCCCTCTTTTGTAGGTAAAAAGCCAACACCCTCCCTTAAAATCCAGACTAAAAATACACTAGTCTCTAAGGTGATCCATGATTATTTCCTGGATTGGCTCAGATTAACACAGCTCTTCTATCAAAATATCTTGGGAGGAGGGGGAGGGGGGAATATGGGTTGATTGTTTGTTCACACAGTAAGACCCTTGTAACCATGGTACCCATAGTTTCACTTACGGTACTTGCTCCTGGGATTAAAAAAAAAAAAATAGTCGCTCCCGGGATTTGCTAGGTCCTTCATGCTAATTTTTTTGGTAGACTTCCCCTGGAAGTTTTTAATGTAATAAAGAATTGCTCTGCTCTGTAATGTTTAATAAAGAATTGCTCTGCTCTGTAATGTTTAACTTCTGTAAAGAAATAATTGTTTTTATATACTTTTGGCCACCAGGACTACTACCTTACTGAAAACTTGAATTCAGACTTGATGTCTGTGACTAAGAGGGTGATGTCTATTTGCCATCTTGAAGGCCAATAGATAGTCCCCACCATTGATACCATACAAGGGACATAGGAGAAAGTCTTTACACAGATGGGAATTAGGGAAAGTCCTCAGTCTTGATGATTACAGAGGACACAATGGAAGTATTCCTATTTCATGGGTTGAAGGTAGTCCCTGGTGGTGCAATAGGTTAAGACTTGTGCCGACAGGACTGCTGACTTGAAGGTTGGATTGCTCACCTGAAGGTTGCTGGTTTGAATCCAACCCAGGGAGAGCACAGATGAGCTCCCTCTATCATCTCCAGGTCCTCACGTGGGGACATGAAAGAAGCCTCCCACAAGGAGGATAAAAAAATCCGGGCATCCCCTGGGAGATGTCCTTGCAAAACACCAATTCTCTCATGTATTTAAGTTAATCCTGAAGATTCTTGGACACCCAAATAGTAGCATAGAAGATATTTAAAGACTTAACTCTAAACCATCATCAGAGAATCAGTGGTATGAGTGCTGTACTAGGATTCTGTGAACCCAGTGTTTGAATTCCCACTCATATGACCTCATCACATCGAGCCAGAGAAGCATCTTCTCCCCACTTCTCTGCGCTGCCATCATGCTGTCTTCACAGAGTCCACCGGAGCCCATCATATGACGCAGGGATACTTTCAGTGGGACTTTTGGGGTTCCGTGCTGGCAGTGCAGAGAAACAGATCCCAGAGGAGTCGGGTGTACACCAGACTCCTCATAGAAAAAGGCTGAAAAAGAGGTGAAGAGGAAGCAGGGAGCAACGGGGAAATGTCATGGGAAGGGATACCATGACCCCAGTGACCCCTGATGGTAACGGAACGTAGCATGACACTGACCCACAATTTCCCCCGCTGTCCCCCAGGCCATCTGATGAGGTCCATAGAGACTCATTCTACTGACATATATCAAAAGATGATGTATGAAAATACAAAAACTTTTTACTATAGTTTTCAGACATACAATACAACCCTAAGAAACCTGTTAAAATGAAAAACCTACAAACTATCTATACACCCACTAAGAAAATCCAATAAATGCTACATTCAGCAAAGGACAACTGGGATCTTCTCATCTCTGTAGGAGTCTACCATATTCCATGCACCTGTGGACAAGTTTACATAGGGATCAATAAACGCAGAATTGCCCAAACACGAATCAAGGAACATGAAAGACATTGCCAACTAACTCAAGCAGAGAAGTCAGCCATAGCAGAGCACCTGATGATCCAACCTAGAAACAGGATATTATTTGAGAACACAGAAATGCTGGATCACTCTAACAACTACCATGTCAGACTACACAGAGAAGTCACTGAAATCCACAAGCATGTGGACAATTTCAACAGAAAGGAGGAAACTATGAAAATAAACAAAATCTGGCTACAGTATTAAAAAAAATCTAAAACCAGAACAGTGAATAAAGAACAATATTCAGAAAACAGGGGAATTCCAGACTTGAATCAATCAAGGGAATAAACAGCCATACCTTGAAACTGAAAGGCTATTCCATGCTAATCAAGGTGGTCAATTGGAACATTCATACCTGCCTCCAACAGAGAAAAAGAGTTCTTTCTGACACCCTGGACATTCCATAGATATATAAACCCCTCTTGCCTAGTTTCCAACAAACCTCACAACCTCTGAGTGATATTGAGCTATGATTTGGTAGGGAATCCCTTTCTGAAGGGAACCCCCGCTCCTGCCCCAGCCGCAGGTCCGAGAATCCTGGCAAGGAGGGAGCCGCTAAAAATCAAAGTTTTGCTACAGAATCTCACCCTCAGACGCGAAGAAAGAAGACCGAGTTGTTTATTCAGTTCAGCTGAAATTGATGACACCAGCGATCATTCGTCAAGGAACCATAACACGCAATACAGAACAACAACTTTTATAATACAGAAAATGGGAGGCGTGACTTGAATTTCGCGCTGTTCATTCCCCCGCCCCTCTGTGCGCTGATTGGTCCTTGAAGCAGCGGCGCAAACTCCCATCCAATCAGGGAGCTCTTGGTGCCTCGGCATTTCCACCAATCAGAGACGAGGAGGCGGGCCAAACCGAGAACAATGGATCTGCTAGGGATTAGCTATTTATGATTATGATTGAGTCATTGAGTAAATGTCAAGAAGGAAGTACCGAGAGCCTTTCCAAGCCCTCAAGGTAGTTTTTAGACTGCTTCTTGGGGTTCAAATATACATATTTGTTTGGCAGGCTTTGCCAGATTCTGGTGTTCAGATGGGCTGTATTTGTTTCTGAATGAGTCCAGTTCATTTTGACAGCCGGGGCAATCATAGGCTTTGATTGTCCCCATTGCAAGTGGTCCAAGAACCAGATGGTCACCTTTCCATTAAATGGGCCAGCTCTGACGTTTAATGGGGGGAAGACCAGATCTATTGTCCATGCAAGATGCGTGTCTGACAGTCTCCTGGTGCGAGGGATTATCCCTTCCGGACAGTGTTGCAACTATCTGTTCATTTGATTCCTAGGTCAGATTTCGGTCATTCTTTAATATAAAATATATTTCATGGTGATAAAGGGAAAAGGGGACATGCAGGATACACAGGTCACATGTAGGAACATATTTCATCTTATCTCACCCATCTCAAAGCCCAAGTTTTAATGTAGGGAATTCATAAAGAAATAAAAGGGGGTTGGATTTGTAACAATCCGGGAGAAACTGCCCTTCTAGGTCAAAGGTCAGTGGGAGAGGGCACTCCAGAGATGAGAGCAGTTCATGGGTGGCAGACAGGGAGCCCTGGATGGCCCCCTCCGCACCCAGCACGTAGTCCGAACCTTTGCAGTTCCATCCTTGTAGAGAAAATCACGCCGCAGCACGAGGAAACTCTGTTTTTGACAGTTGACAGGTTTTTACAATCAGCTGATTTGCCTTTAGAAACTTTATTAATTTGGGAACGGGTGGTCTCCTCATGACGGGGAAGCCTTTTGAGTTAGTGGTATAGAAAATGGTCATGCTTGGGGTCAAAATGGGAAAGATATGACTGGAAATAGAGGCTGGGGGGGGTAGCCCATGATTCCATGGTTCATCCAGCAAGGGAGAAAAAGAGGAGAAGGCAGAGCGGCTAAGATCATAAGGGAATGCAGGCTTTCAGTGCAAGGAAAGATACAAAATAGCCATAAGGGGAGAGGTTAGAGTAAGGAGATTCTTTTATTAGAAGTTTGCTACATAGTTAAAAGTTTGAAAGGCACAGGGAAGGAGCAGAAGATACATCTTAAGTTGCTGCTGGGGCATGCAGGCATGGCTGGATTGATCCCAGCATGGTTCCTTCCGATCGGTGCAACTCCCTGCTGCAGGTCAGATTAAGTGGTCTCTTCCAACTCTACTATTCTATGATTCTATGATTCTATGATTCTAAGTTGAATGCAGATGGCTGCCTGGGTTTGGCCACATGATGATGCCATAGATGCAGACAAAACATCAGGAGAAAATGCTTCTGGAACATGGTGGCCATACAGCCTGGAAAACTCACAGCAACTCAGTGATTCCGGCTATGAAAACCTTCAACAACAAAATGAAAAATACTTGTGAGAATGAAATTGCTGTGTTGGATGCAGTGAGTGTAAGAGCTGAGTCATGACTTCTGAAGTTAGTGGAATTCCAGAAAGCAGTAAGATGTTAAAGAAATATATGAACTCAAATTAGTATGCGTAACATCATTTATCACATTAACCCACAAGAGATTTGCTCATAAATACTAGCATTTGAAGGTCACCACACAAGCACTATATAACACAGTACTAAAAATATATTGAGTTGCAACTGAATAAGGTCATTTGTTTTGCATAGATTGAAATAGGTGATATCCAGCTATTCAAATAACTAATTGTCAAGAGCTTTTATGTATATAATGATAAATATTACACAGAGGAAGAGAACTAGGTCAGATAACTAATACCTTCAGTTTCCGGACTTCGGAAACCTTCAGTGAATGTATGAACAAAAACAAAAATACATTATAAACTAAGAGGGATTCTTAACTCCAAGAATGTTTCCTTCTTTATAAAATTCAAGAGTTTGCCACCACTTAGCCAGTCATTTTTGTAAAATATAATTATAGTTTTTCATTATTTAGACAGGGCATTAATTACAGGGAAGCAATTCATTTTTTAAAGTAGTTAACACAAAAAGGAAAGATATTCATCATTAAGGACTTGCTTTACGATTTTAGCTACCCTGGAGCATTTCCCTAGCAGCTTGCCGAAATGATTAAGGATACAATTATTAGAAAAAAGATAGTAATACCTACAAGAAGATTATCTATAGAAGCAAGATTTATAATGTTAAGAACACATTCATAAGCAGATTGTTCAGATCCTCCCATCCAATGTTCAAGAGCTAACACTGGGACTGTTGCAGATCAATCTTTGCTTTTATGTCTTTAGGTGACCCTATCCTAGGGTTTTCTTGGCAAGATCTATTCAGAGGCGACTACCCATTGCCTTCCTGAAATGAGTGCAACTGGCTCAAGATCACTCAGTGGGATTCCATGGCTGAGAAGTGATCCAAACCCAGCTTTCCCAGAGATTCAGGTCATGTCTACACTTACGTTCCAGGGTAAACTGTTCCAGAGCTGTCCTGATGTAACTCAGGAAACTCCCTAGAGCCCTTTTGATATCCAGATGGCCATCCAGGCTGAAGACTTGGATAGGAATGCCAACTTGAGTGTTCTGTTCGTTTGCCAAAAAGAAGGCTGTAGAATGTGTTGTCGAAGGCTTACATGGCCAGAATCACTGGGTTGCTGTGAGTTTTCCCTGACTGTATTGGAATGAGTTGGTACATTAAATATTCTTGTCGTTCAACAAATTCCCATTTTAATTATGGCATGCCAGACAGGAAAGGTAGCCACTTTATTTTGGTTACATGTGGTAATTCAAAATTCTCCACAGCTATAAATAGTCACTATTATGTGATTAGCCAGCAACAGTTTTTGTCTTGTGAATTTAAGGAATGTATTTTTTTTTAAAAAAAAACTAATGGAAACAAGTCTACTTAGTTTGCAAAGAGGACTCCTGATTCATCAAACCGAGACCTATTGATGGTTTCCAACTGAAGTTCTCCAGATGTTGTTAGATGAAAACTCTCATCATATGTATGGAGCTAGGTTAATGACTGGGGATTAAGGCAGCCCACAAACAGCCCATGGATTAATGTGCTTTAATTACAATTTCTTCTTTTCCCACCAACCCCCCCCCCCCCAAAAAAAAAACAAAGCCAGATGGATTTCTATTCAAAATATAATTAAATCAAACTAAACCCAACACAGGGCCCTTCTATATATGCAGTAAAACCCGGGAGAAACCGGGATAATGGGGGGGAGGGGGGGGGGTTGCTAAACTACATTTGGGAAAATGTGGGCAGAATCGAGTTAACAGCTGAAAACCACATGTTAAAAGGTGCGCTTACAAACCGATTCCACCCAAAAATGTGCACCTTCGCATTACTGTATATCTCTACAGTCCTATCCCCCTGTGTAGGCTGCTCCAGTGCATATGTTTTAAAAGAAGATTTCATCACACTTTCTGTCCCTATGAGAACTGGATTTTGAAAAAAAAAATTGGCATGTTGTGGAAACAAGGATTGGTGAGAAAACTTCAGTGGAGACACCTTTTCCCCTTGACAACTCTTCCAGGAGTGGATTTCCCTTCCAAGGGGGAGATTTCTCTCACTTCCTCTTGTCTCACCCCCATTCTTAACTAGGAGTCGTCTGTCAGGTGTTGGTATCCCGGGCACTGCCTGTATTCATCCACAGTCCCATCTAGATTTTGCATTCATTTTCTAGATTCTTTCCTATGAAAAGTTGCTTTACCACCTCCACCACATTGCCATGTCATAGATTCAGCAGCTAATTAATCACAGGATGATTCCCATGTTGCATTTTCTAACTCTCACTTCTTTCTATATATGGTATTATAGCATTCCTAATGACTTTACATCTAAATGAGACTCAGTAGAACTCATAGAAGATTATCACAGGCTGTATTTCTTAATTAAAGAAGAAGTCCCAGCGGTGCTGTGCAGATGCTTGAATAATCAGAATTCATAGCTTTCAATGTACTACCCTGGAGCCCCCGGTGGCGTTGTGGATTAAAGCCTTGTGACTTGAAGGTTGGGTTGCTGATCTGAAAGCTGCCAGGTTCGAATCCCACCCGAGGAGAGCGCGGATGAGCTCCCTCTATCAGCTCCAGCTCCATGAGGGGACATGAGAGAAGCCTCCCACAAGGATGAGAAAAACAACAAAACATCCGGGCGTCCCCTGGGCAATGTCCTTGCAGATGGCCAATTCTCTCACACCAGAAGTGACTTGCAGTTTCTCAAGTCGCTCCTGACACGGAAAAAAAAGTACTACTCTGCCCTATGAAAACACAAACTGGTGTGTTTGAACTTGAACTCTCAATTCATTTATATTAACTTTAAATATAATTATGTATTGTGTTTGTGTGAAATGTCTTGATCTGATATTCTATATGGGTGCAATGTCTTGATTGTTCAGGATAATTTAATAAACAATAAATAGATTTCATCACATCAGTCTATTGGAATAAGAGATGCAAAATGTGTGTAATGCTATCTATTTTTTTCAGATTCCATTTTGTTTGGTGTTGTAATGTGGAGTTTCCCAGGTCACACAGAACCCTTCATCCTAAAGAATGGACAAAACACCACATTTTGAAGAATGTGGGCAAATACATCAGAAAGCAATATAAGTCATCCATTAGTACAAGTTGATTATCCCTTATTCAAAAGGCTTGTGACCAGAAATGTTTGGGCTTTGGATTTTTAAAAGGTTTTGGAAAATAGTATAATAATACACCTAATAATACACAGGAACAGTACCTGCAGTTTCATTTATCCATGTTCTATAGAATATGTCATCTCTAGATATTTTCTAGGTCCTTCAGTGTGACTCTATGGTATTCCTGGGCCAGAAATCATTCATTTTAATACTAATTTCTGTTATCTGTGGTTTCATAAACCCATGTAAAATCTAAGAACATATCCCCCTTGGGTACTGGAGGCATAACTTGTATTTGCATATACGTACATAACAATATATCTCTTGGAGATGGAGCCCACATTTAAGCATGACATTCATTTATATTCCATATACACCTTATATACATGGTCTGAACGTAATTTTAAACAAAATGCTTTTTATAATTTTGTGCATGAAACAGAGTTTGTGTGCACTGAACATCAGAAAGCAAAGGTGTCATTATCTCAGTCACACACTTGGAATATTTTGGATTTTGGAGTATTTAAAATGTCAGAATTGCTGAAGGAATGCTCCATCTGTATTGCCAAAACGATGATCAACTTCATTACTTTTTCAGTTTAAAAAAAAATCTCAGAATTGGTAAGAGAACTGCATGAAGCTTGTGGGAAAAACAATACTAACACTCTCTTGAAAATGAGCTAAGAAGCAACTAGAAAGTGTTATACCAAATGAATGAACAAACAATGCTTTCTCCACTTCTGAGTCTACTTTTCAAATATAACTTTGTGACATCCCTTTTACCAAAACATTCTGTTTCATTTATTTGTTCAGAAGCAGACTGAGGTTCTTTGGGCTTTCTGTCAAAAGTTTTTCTCTGCCTACAGCTAAGCTCCCATGGTGTCTTACAATGTGACATGATTAGAAAGTATAGTCCCAGATTGGATACATCAGAAGCCCAAAGAGAAGGAAGGAGATGGGAGAAAAGAAGGAGATCCAGGGCTGATGTTATAATGAAGCATGTTTGGATATAACTTGACAAAGAACAAGTGTTTGCAGCAGAAAATACCAGGGATGCTTCTGGCAGGTAACAGCTCAGCTCCCTGCGTGAAATGGCCATACATGAATATGGGTGACTGGCTAGTCCAGAGCTTCCCAACATTTCCTGTTAATGACACATTTTTAAGACATGCATCATTTTGTGACACAATAATGCAAAATACTAGCAAAATGGAGGATAAACTAACCCCTTATAAGAAATATGGACACATACATCAATTATAATAACAAAAAGTATGAGGACACAACATATCTCATGAATACATTTCATTTATATTTTAAAATATATTATTTGGAAATCAAAAACATACATTTCCACCTTTTTTGGTCATTTTTCATTACATTTACATGACACATCTATACACTGCATTATTGTGTCACAGTACACAGTTTAGAAAGCTCTGGGCTAGTCGAATGATTCAAAGTGAGTAATTCCTGCCCATATTTGATGTCAAATCAGTTTTCATTTGCTGGGGATCATTTTTCACTGCAGCCCTTAAGTCTGAAAGTCTTTGCCAGACAGCTTTAACTTCATCAGTGTGTTCGTGGCTAAAGTTTCTGATACAGCTGCAAATGGATCACAAAGATATTTATAATAATGAACACAGATAATTCTGCCATTTTTGTCTTTGAACAAATGAAACCAAAATGAGGAAATAGCAGCTACTTAATGCAGATGGCCCTAATTTTCTAAAATAAGACATCACCAGTGTATTGCTTGATGACCACTTTCTTTATGGAAGAGAGTAAGAGTAAGCAAAAATTATGAAAGAGCTTTTATAGACTGAGTTGGAAGGGACTACAAGAGTCATCTAGTCCAACCTCTGCATGTGGTAAAAACAAGGTTTGCTTTTGGGATTTCCCCCACCTACCCTGTGTTTCACTGAATCTTTGAATGTAGAACTCATGAAGATAGTCAACTGTACTATGCCATTGTATATGGAACTTCAGCATTCATGGATTTGAAATGCATTGGGGTGAGGGATCCTATAATCAAACCACAGTAGGTATCAAGGGCCTACTATACCAGGCTATATACAAAATGTTACCAAATGCAGAAATGTGGCCAAGCCATCCAAGGTCCAAACGTGAAAGGCTTTCTTGAGCAAGAATCAAAACCAATCAGGGAGTTCAAGATACTGCCGAAGTTTGGAGATTTACAAAGCCAGCCAGATCAGAAAAGGTTATAGAACTGATTGTTTACACCCACAAAATGATATTGGTTGAGCCTATACATGGGCCCCCTGGTATGCACTGGGGTGTGGTTCAGAACCTCCTATGAATACCATATTGCTCAAGTTCCATTACATACAAGGATGTAGTAAAATTGTGTCTTCTATAGAGTGAAGTTTTGCTTTTTTGGAGGCTCCACCAACCCCCCCCCCCTTCTAATTGTGGTTGGTTGAAGCCACGGATGGAGAATCCATGGAAGTGGGAGGACCATACCTCTCTATCTTCCTTATGATCTACAGGAGTTGCATGGGATGGTCTATTTTTGCCCATGCTCCAAAGTTCTCAGCCTCCTTTTTCTAACTGGAGCATTATTTTGGCGTGCAGCACAGCAACATGTAACTCCATGTGTGAAATTTATGTTATTCAACTGTTATGTAGGATTTCAGCCCTCGTGTTTCTAGGGAATTTGGGGATCTTTAAATAGTGCTTCCCAGATTCAGATGTTATCATTCAGAGTAGTGATGGTGGTACCAGGGCCATTCATCAGTTCTGGTACCAGAACATCCTGATAGTTTCCCCAAGGGCATACCTACACTGTAGAATTAATGCAGTTTGATACCAGTTGAACTGGCATGGCTGGAATGCTGTGGCATTCTGAGATTTTTAGTTTGGTGAGTTACTCTTTGGCAGATTCTCATTATTCTATAGCATTGAGCCATGGTAGTTAAACTGGTGTCAAGCTGCATTAATTCTGCAGTGTTGATCTAGCCTAAGATGCAAACTGTTGATGCCAGATTTGGATGGATGCTCCTTTTGATGTTAATTTCTGCTAATGCAGTACCTCTAGCTCAAACGAAGCTGTAGTCAGATCTAACTACTTGGCTTCTGTATACAAAATTGCTCTTGTTAAAGGCTCCTCGGGCACAGTCATAATTAAAATCACAGTATCAGCAAAGATACACCTGCTTCTGGAGATGTATGGTAATTTACTGAGACTCTGGGGAAAAGGGATGAAAATCAGTGACATTTGTAACTCAGAAGAGCAAATAAGGAAGAAATCATCATTAGTACAATCTCTCCCCTCCACCAGTCCATTTAGTTCTATTACCTTAACATTCAATCAGATGCCATTTCCCTTCTCATGAATTGAACATTCTTAGTTTTGCCCAGTTTTATCCTCTGAATAATGAAAAGTTTTGGTTTAGGAATGAACAATTTGGGTTAGCAGAATTGTAATAGAAATAGAAAGTATGTATGGAGACAGAGGACCTCATTAGACATTATAATAAAAAAGGTACAATTGGCAGCACAAATCTGTAATACAGTTCTGGTGTGCAGTGAAGAGGTAAAAATACAGAAATAGTTTTGTGACACCTAAATGTCTTAAAATATTCAATGGATATCTATACTTTAATAAGCATACGTGACTTCTATAGGGCACAGAGTCCATTTCCAACTAAATCCATACCTCTGCCTGCAGTTTGCCTTATTATTATTTTTTTTAAAAAATCTAAAAGATTTTGGGATATCAGCTATCTTGTCTCCTGCTGCAGAAATATTTCCTAAACCTAAGGCACATACATTCTTCCCCATCACTTCAATATAACAATTTTAATGATATATGTTCATATATATCTTATTTTCTAAGAAGAAAATCCTAACTCTTCGTCTTGCACAATTTCACTACTGGAGGTTATTTATACAATTTATGCAACCCAAAGGTGCGTTTCATCTTTTTTAAAGAGGATCAGATACTCTTCATTTAATGTTCTTTTTAAAAAACCAAGAGGATTTATCTATCTTCCTCATCTTTTGAAAAAGCCAGCCTGTGTCATAATTCTCTTTAATAGTAACTTTCCTGAGTTGTAGAGATGTCTGTCCTCTCTTATGTATTCTAAATGTCTGCCATGTGATGGGTAAAATTAATCATGGTCCTGCATGCAAATTATTTTTCATTTTTATTTACCTGCAGCATTTATATGGCACTCAATAACAAGGTTCTCTGGGTAGCCTAAACTGATTGGTATTACATTGTTTGTAAATGAGCAAATTAGGCAAAGAAAACAAACCTCATCATCAAGGAACAAAATGTGAACAACAAAACTCTCAAGTTCTAAGGATGTTTAAACAAATCTCTAATATTCATATTCCTTAATTTATAAAAAGATTGCTCTGTATTAAAGTTTGGAAAAATAAAGTTTTCATTGCTGCCCTGAATATCACAATGTGGATGGCACTTACCATTGTCATTACTTGTTGCTCAGGCTCCCTTTGCCGATGGCTCCCGCCCCCCTCCTGCCACCAGTTAGATGGGTGCCATTGCTGACATCAGCAAAGGTGCCAAGCAATGGTGAGGAGCTATGATGCAAAAGAAAGGGTGACTATTAAGCAGGGCCAAACCAGATTCCAGCAACTGAATGGTCAGGAATCCATCCCACTTCAATTATTCAGGAGTAGATTTATGACCTCATCAGACGGGTTCCTTTCCCCGTCATACACCACTTGCTCTCCTCTTTCCCAATGGAGCCCATTACATAACATATGCATACTTCCAGCTGGGCTCCATTGGGAAAGGGGTGAGGAAGCAGCATATGCCACTTGCTTCCCGTGTTGCCTTCAAAACAATGGAGGGAAGCGGGGCAGCGACACTTCACCTCATGTGAGGGGGTCCCAAGTAAGTTGCATGATGTGGGGCATAGAACAGCAGGTTCTCCATGTCCCCCCCCTGCCGGGACCCCATGGATTTGCCATGAGGTGTGGCAAATCCATGGACCTTTGTGACCTTTGGCAGAATCCAGGGCTGGTCCAAAGCAGCAATGCTTTGGACCAATCCAGGATTTTGTGTCCTGTGTAGATCAGTTTAAGATTCTACCACAAAAAGGCCCTGTGCCTTTTGGATTACTGAAGTGTCTCACTTGGGTAGGAAAACAAAATGAAGGGCCACAGAAAATATCAGGATCTAGTTAATGCAAGTGAAGACAGTGTTATCATGACATAGTAGAAATATGCCAGACTATTGATAAAGACATTTGATTGCAGTATTTGTTATTTAAGAGACAATGAGTGGTTATGCAAATGTGGTTCTTTTCCCATTACTATTATAATGTGAAAGGAATGGTATCTACAGAAACTCCAGTTTCTGTGGCATCAACAGTTCATAGATTAAGATCTTCCGGGGAGGTCCGGCCTCACAGGTGGGGCTGGTGGGGACGAGGGATAGTGTTGCACCCCAAGGCAGCGCGAGCACTCGAAAACCAGGCAGGAGCCAATATAACTCACAAGCTGTTTATTGAAGGAGAGTAAATATATAGGTCTATGCGCATTTAAGGTGGAAAGTCAAAGTAAAAAATAGTCCATAATATATAATCTATTGCAATTCAGAGTTTATTAATGTCCAATTTGTAATCCACAAGTGAAGCTCGATAGCTTCCCTTAGATATCAAAGTTTGTCCATGAAACAATAGCGAAAAACAAAGCACTGCAAATCCGCTTGAAAAGTCCTGTAGCAATGTCAAAGAAGCAAGGTAAACAAAGCAGAGTCAATCTTGGTCCAGGAACAAGGAAGTTGCGGTAACAAGGCAAGGTCTACTCAGGAGTAGCGGCTCGGCACGGCTATCCCGAAACTAGAAACTCAGCACGGATTCAGAAGACAAGGAGCTGGAAACTGGAACCTCTTCTGAGGAAAGGCAAAGTTGACACTGCAATGAAAATACAGTGCAGAATACTTTTAACAGAATCCCAAGTCTGTAAGAATTAGGGAGTACAGGGCCCCCGAAAGTTCTCATGGGAAAACTAATGTTTATCTAGTTTGAGAGTGAGTCTTTGACTTCTTCTCAGTTCTTGTTTTCCACTTCTATCTCTGGTAACAAAATCTCTCCGATTAAAACTTCAATTCTCCCCCAAGTCTGTACCATCTGGTGTGGAGAGAATTCGGAATGTTTGCCAATTAGCGGATCTATGATATCTGGCACCTGCAAGGCCATAGGGCCTGAGTTTTGAGCAGGAATGTCTTCGAATTCCGCCACCTCATCTGTTTCTGACTCCAACTCTCGATGTAACCTGGGCCATGATGGCTGAGCCACAACAGACAGGGCCTTCTTGGTGGTAGCCCCACAGCTATGGAACTCCCTCTCGAGTGAGATCAGGCCGGCCCCCTCCCTCCTGACCTTAGGAGACAGTTAAAGACCAGGCTGTGGAACCTGGCATTCGGCCCACCGTAGGAATATTTAAAGTTAAAATGAAAGTTGAAAGTGCAATGACCCAGGACTGTTTATGAACAATGGCTATGTCTTTGTGTGATACATGATGTTACTTTATGCGATGTGATTAATAATGTTTAATCAGGGGAGGGTCAACTTTGATGTTTTATACTGTTTTTTATAAGGGCCCTGAGCTCCCTTCGGGGTTGAGAAGGGTGGTATACAAATACCACAGAAAAATAAATAAAAAATAAACGAACTCCAGTTAAATCAGGTGGTGCATATGAACAGGGAAGGAGGTATGGTTATCCTCCTCATGTACTTCATCCTATCCCACCAATGGTTTGGATTTTAACTTCTTTTTTTATAGAGGGGCAGGGGTTCTGTGTGCATAGCCTTAAGTGCTGAACTAATTCTTATTTTAAAAGGAATCATCCCTTTTCTCCAAGTACAGAGGCAAAAGTGAAGAGCTTACTCTGTCCCAGGAGAACCTAAAAGAACACCCCATGTACCCTACTCTTTTCATCATAATAGCATTTCTGGCTTTTTAAAAAAGGCCTGGGCAGGTAAATGGTGATGACAGACAGGAACAGTTAGTCTCAAAGATAGCATTGGTGCTTTCCCCTCTCTGCAGAATGAGTCGACTTATCAACAGATCATGTTAAATTCCATCATTTTGGCCCCCAAACCTGCCCCTGAGTTATACATGAGATTGACTTAAACATAAGTATATTTGGCATTGTATTTAGTACCTAGATGTTTCGTGGTGAGTTGCTTCTGTCTGGATAGATGGATCAGGATGGAAGCTATTGTCAAAGAGAAGAAGATACCAAAAGGGAAAAGCAGGTATTGCAACAAAGCAGAAGCGGGAAAACCAACTAAAAATGACATAATTTATTCATGACCCACATGTTTCACAAAACAAAGTTTCCTTCTCCAGAGTCAATCAGCAATCTGCAAATGTAAACTCCTTGGCAGTCTCATTACTGAATCATTACAGTAATGGCAGAGCCAATGAGTTTGCTTTTGCACGTTGCTGACTGCCACTGCAGAATGAAATTATATATTATAGAAGGCACATTGGGAACAAAAATCGTCAAGTGTCAGAATAATTTCCACCCACAAAAATTGTGGGAGAGCTTTAAATACTTTTGCCTCATCCGATTTTCTTTTCATACAAGCAAAAATCAGAACAAAGTGAGGTAAGACTTATATTTCTAGCAAGAGTTATGCAAAAGCTTTGCAAATGCCAACACATCTCTGAGAGCTTTACACATGGATATGTTTAAACCAAACTGCTTTTCTTTTAAACCTACAAAACAATACGAACATGTGTTAACCTAGGCAAATTCCATCACTATTCTTGATTTGGGAACTTGAGAGGAGCATAAAAATGGGCCTACATTACACAGTTATAAGAGTTTCATGCCACTTTTAACTGTTGTGGCCCCATTCTATGGAATCCTGGGATCTGTAATTTGCTGATAAACTTTTGGAGGGCTCTAATTCACTTCCAGGGAGCTCATGGTGGTGCAGAGGGTTAAAGTGCTGAGCTCCTGAATTTGATGACTGAAACGTCAGCAGTTCAAATCCAGGGAGCAGGGTGAGCTCCCATTGTTAGCCCCAGTTTCGGTCAACCTAGCAGTTTGAAAACATGCAAATGTGAGTAGATCAATAGATACCGCTCAATGCCAGCTCTTCGGCTTAGAAATGAACCATTCCCCAGAGTCGTACACAACTAGACTTAATGTCAGGGGAAAACTTTACCTTTATCTAGTTTACTTCCCTGAACTACAGTTCAGGTATACATGAAAAGAGACAGAGGATTGACTCAGTTTAGTTCTGCACTGTAAACAGGTGCTATGAATTTCTCAAGAAACTGAATTAGTTCTTTCAGGAGGAACAAGTGATGTATTTATTTTGAGGTTTCCTCATACATCATGAATTAGTGGTATGTACAATCTCACCTTTTAAGCAAACAGAGCAGACTAAATATCAGGTTGTCTATGGATCCATTTGCAGATAGGGACCATTTTCACCACAAATTAAGCAGCAGAAGTCATAACAGTCAAGCTGTGTTTGTAAATCACAGCCTCAAAACAGCATTTTAATGGTTTGCAAGACTGAGCTCCTATAACAGCAGGGGCTTCTCCTTTAAGATGCCATTTATCCTTATTCTTTAAAGCTCTCCTAATTCAGTATAAACTCGGGCTTTGCATCCGCCTGAGGTATATTTCATCAGTCATTTGGAGAAAGACCTTTTTCAAAGCTAAGCACAAGCTGTAAATTGTCCCATATCTGCTTTCTTTTCAACGCTAAAATAAAGGCCTTTTCTGGCACCGCTCTTATTAGGGCCACATAAATCAAAGTCTATTAAAGGGCAAGTCTGGTAATCTGAGAAAACAGCCCCACACCGGCTATGCAATGGAATTGTTGCGTGTGCTTCCTTTGCTTTAGTGCTTGGCTGAAATAAAGACAAACTTTCAGGATAGGTTTCCATGGAATTTTCTGCCTGGAGCCAGTGCAACATTTTAAACATTTAAAAACCCACCCTAATTAACAATATATATTGTAGTCCTTAACAACTGAAATTAACAGGAAAGGTAACAAAATAATTTAGCAAGGATATGCATTATTTTTATTTCTCTCAGCACAAAAGCATTTTCACACAGGTCAATTGTCCATCATTTTCTTGACACTCTCATTCAAAAGTTCCACATTTCAGCTTGGCAGTACTCTGGTATTCATTGATGACTAAGTAAGGGAATTTGTGTAGCATAATATCTAAAACGGTTACACTCCTAGAATCTGTGTGCCCTCGGGAGGTGTGCTGATATTGTTCTGTAGTGTGAGTATACTGTATGTTGCTTCCAAATATAAAATATATTGTAACTTGCCCACTGCCATGATTTCAGTCTCTTCTTTGTCCACAATTAGGTGAAAAACATAACACATGCATTCCTAGAGCTTAGATGGTAAGATACTGTTCAGGATGCAGAAACAATGGCAAGCCATGATTTAAGCAAGGTCTAACTGTAGTTGGTGGGTAGTTAGCAACGGTTTGTTTACAGCAACAGTTCTCAACCTGTGAGTCCCCAGGTGTTTTGGCCTACAACTCCCAGAAATCCCAGTCAGTTTACCAGCTGTTAGGATTTCTGGAAGTTGAAGGCCAAACTATCTGGGGACCCACAAGTTGAGAACCACTGGTTTACCGGGATAGGTTGAGATAAAGCAACAAGCCCTTAGCAAGTGGGAACTAGTCCATAAACATATCTGCAGCCAACCAGTCTTTCTTCCAAGGTGACCATTATTGCTTTGCAACATGTTGTAAGAATTATATACTGCAAAATTGCATACTACAGAATTGCATACAAAACATATCAGTTCTTATCTATAATTGGGGTTGTAGACTACTATACAGCTCCAAAATTATTTATTTTCCCCAAGTACACAGAACAATATCCAAAACTATTTCTGGCTTGTTGGTTTTCATTTCCCAATAAGGTGAAAGAATTTCGATCAGCTCCTTTATTAAAAAAAACAAACAAAAAAAACAGGGGTAACTGTAATAGATAAATAACCCTTCTTTGGGAAATGTAAGTACAATGCTATTTACAATTCCAGGTCCCCAACACCCCAAATTACAGAGCTCTCTGAACCCCTGTTGTGCAACAATTAGCCTCCCACTTTAAACAAGGTGCTGCTGTTTCATTCTTTCAAAGTTTCAATGTTCAGTGGTCAACAAGCGGCAAGTTGAATATATAATTTTATTTTTTGGTTTAGCAAGTTCATCTCTCAGTTAAGGTCCTCTCTCCTCAATCCTTTATAGCTGAAGTTAACTTCAGTGCAATTTTGCCTTCACAGGTTCCTTCACATCTTCAAAAATGCAACCTGCAATGGAAACAAAATGGAAACAAAATGAAAACAAAGGGTTAGCAGCAACACATCAGCCTTAAAAACAAGGCTCAGCCTTTTACCATCCCACACATCCCGCTACAAAATTATTCATAACATTTTTGTAGAACAGTCCTTCTATCTCTTAAAAGAGGGGAAATGAAAGCGTATTCTCCCCCTTACATCTAATTTGACTGTTCTGTGTAAAGAGACAACCCATTAAATCGACTGCATTCAACATATCATATTCTGATAAAATGAAGCAGATACTGAAGTTGTGGCAATGTACTTTCCTTATACTCAGCAAACTGCCCTGTAAAGTTCAAAGAACACTGCTTTGAGCTAGCAAAGGCTCAACTTTGGAAGTGAATAAGCCTTGAAGAACCTGGACTACTAGTTCAAAGCTGACTTTGCGGAAGAAGCCTAGCTGAGGATTTGCAAGCAGATAGGAAGACTTAATTATCTCTACTCTTCAGCATAAAAAGCGTATGGACACGAAACATGTTAATATTTCCTGTTTAGCACCAAGCTGGCTTTTAAAATAAGTGCAAGATCAGAATCCAGTTAATGACACACACTAGTTACCCTAGCACATTTACTTGGTGAAACATTGTGAAAGGAGGTATTTGGTACCTCCAGCTGCAATACCCTAAGAGAGACTCAATCTGTATCTCAATTTCTCATTACATCAACTCCCCCACCACTCCAAAGCTCCCATATTTCCCCACAAATAGTATAGAATGGCCTTTTGCTTTCTGATTGCTCATTTTGTTTCCCTTGCTCCATTTCTTCTTTTTCTGTAGGTTAGCTCTCAACAATTTACCTTGCAATAAATCTTCTGTTTTCTTTAAGAGTGGAGGAGACAAGATAAGCTATACTTGCTATACTTTTTTGAGTACCACATGAGAGAACTCCACCATCTAAAACTAATTTCTTAAAAGTCCCTAGAAACTGAATAACTACTAATCCTCACCCCAGTTGGCAAATCCTGAAAAATCCAGCATGGATACACTGAAGCAGAAGATAGCTTGCAAAATGCTTTCTCCTAGCAATTGTTTAGCACTACCATGAAACCACTATATTTAAACTGGCTTTAGTTTTAGTTAGCAGAAACTGGATAATTCAGATGTTTCAACATGATGGGCTTTAATTCTATTATACTTTATTTAGATGTTTTGTTTGGATACTAGGGGTGAGTTTTCTAAACAGCACAGTTAATGCATGCATTTAAGCAAATGCATGTATTTAAATCAGTCATGTCATAAAATGTAAACTTTTAAAAAGAGATTAAAAATAAAAGAAAACCAAAAGCACAGTTCTAGGTTGGAAGCAAGGCTTTAGGAAAAGCTTTATTAAATGGGATTCTGACCTCTCCCACGCTCCATGTGATACTTGGAACAGTAATGTGTCATTTGCTCCAACAATTAGAGAGGATAAGACAACGGTTGTTAAAACGATAAGAGGAAAGAGAAGTTGTGATTTTTAAGAATCTATGGTTGAGTTCCCAGCATAGCTATAATATGTCATTATGGTTCTGCAATTACCATGCTTGTTGTCTAACTTCTACTCCATTATCTACCAGTTCAAGTTCTTGTATTTAGGGCTCTAATCTCCTCCAGTACCTGGCAGCTCAGTTAGGATTGTACTCATTAGCTAGGAATTTAAGATTTACAGGTAAGGTAAAAGATTACTGTCTATTCCTTCAACATGTAAAGCTTGGTCTGCAAGTCTTTCAAGACCCGGCTCTGCATCTGTGGGAGATTTTTCCTTTGGACCTCTAGCTGATAGACAGTCCCACCCATTCTCACAAGGAGTTGAAGACCTTCCCCTTTAGTTCACTAGATGAAGTTGCTGAGTCGGACATGGCTAATGACTGTTGGGATGTTGGGGGTGGAGGGGGGAAGAGAGTTGTATATATTTAAAGTGTTATCTTTTATTGCCTTTGCTTGTATTCGTTTGATGTTCTGCCCTTTGGTGGAAAGGGCATGGCATAAATAAATGTTATTATCTAATGCTGCTCAGTATAACTGAAAGTTTATAACCCCTTTTCTAATTACCATTGTGCATGCTTTGAAGTTCTACATGCCACTGGGATTTTATTAAGTGGCACACAAACTGTGGCAAACAAACAGAAGAAAGTCAATAATTTTGATTGTGTATATCTTTCTTTTGTTTTTGACATGTTTTTTTACTTTAATTCTTTTTTTTAATATATTTATTTATGTGCTTTTTTGAAAAGAAAAACATTGAAAGTGGGGGAACAATATTGGATTAAAGAAAAGTAGGAAAATGAAAAAAGAGAACGAAAAGAAGAAAAAAAAGGAAAAAAAATAAAAAGGGGAAAGGAGTAATGAAGTTTCCTTGACTTCCATCTTTCTCTATATTGGAAGAATAGTTATTTGGGGTATCTTCCCAAATGTTTCTCATATGTATTGTTGTCGTAGCTTCCCTATGTTCCTTTTTTTGTTCTTAATAACATATCCCTTTCCTTCTATAGTTATATTATTTTAATGTGCTTTTCCTTTGCCAAAAAGTCTAATAAGGGTTGCCAATCCGTACTTTTCTTTGGTAGTCCTTGATGTTTAGAAAGTAGGTATGTAAGTTTATCCATATTCTTAATTTCCATCAATTTTGTTATTTAATTCTTATTCTAGTTCTATTTTAGACATCTTTTATTGTATGTTTTAGTAGTTATAGTTTGCCGTTTGTAGTATGTAGTTAGCACTAAATGTGGAGTTTTGTTTTTAAATCTTATATATTTAGTGTATGTAGATTTTATACAATTTAATACAATCAAATTATGCAACTTAAAGGCACATATACAACTGGTCATATCATTCCTTGGAATATCTTTATTTTAGGATTGTCTCAGAAGTACCACATCTGAAGGAAGTATCATTAACTCTTGGACAAATACCTCTTGGGAGTAAAATACCATCTTATAAAATTCCAAAGTACATGCTGTATTTCATGATGAATGTCTTGATACATCTGCTTGCACGACTCTCTGAGAAGTTTCTAGTCATATTGTAGTCTTAGTTCCCTTTTACACTGCCATATAAAAATGGCAGTGTAGAAGGGGCCCTAGTATTATGCAGAGAGGAAGCGGTGATGGGAGAGAAGGGAAACTTGATGGCTCAGGCTATTGTCCAAACCAGCTCTCACAGGGTGTATTGGCTCCAAGGACCCAACACTTCCTGGAAGCCATAGCCTAGAGAAATAGGGTACCTGAAGCAGACAAACTTCCCCTGCCAACTGGGAAGAACAGGTTTGGACAATAGTTTGTTTCATGGTATATGTGACTATCCAAGCCAGTTCTCCCATAATGTATCCTTCTCTCTTGGAAGTCAGGCACTGATGAAATCCTCTCTAAGTGCCTCTGCCTAATTTCCTTAATCATGGCTGCAACCAAATCTCTATTATATCTGCTGTTATTTCCATTTTGTTTTACTTCTACTGTTATCTGTACTGGCAGATTAAAAACCAGTATGGGTAATCAAGATGAACCCAATTCAAGAATTCTAATTATTATAAAATTATAAAAGATACTCGCAGGAACACCTCAGCAAGTGAGAGTCCAAAAGTGGCAGACTAAAATCCGTAACATCAATCCATGGGTGAGACTGGATGAGAGACTCCCTCTCGAGCACACAGAAAACGGGGTGACATGGAAGACATTGAACAGACTGTGCTCTGGCACTACAAGTGGAGATACAAAGTGGAGTCCGTGACATGCCAGTGTGGGGAAGAGCAAACCACAGACCACTTACTACAATGCAGTGAACCCTGCCACATGCACAATGGAGGACCTTCTTGCAGCGACACCAGAGCTACTCCAAGTGGCCAGATACTGGTCAAAGGACATTTAGTATAATGTCAAGTTTTTAATTTTGAGTTTCTAAATACATTACAACTGTACCCTTCTGATACAATAAATAAAGAAAATTATAAAATTCAATTCCTTAAAATGCTGGATATATGAAACTTAACTTGCCAGAGCTTTGGAAATATTTTGTGTGGGCTAAATCCTAAACCCACCCAAAATAGACCATTAAAATGAACTCGGCTTATAAAAGTATGACTAGTATATCCTATTCATTTCAATCTAATTGGAGCAAACATTGGATCTAGGCCAATATTTTCTCATTATCTCACTTAATAAAATATTTTTTGATCTGCACTGCACCCACCTCTTTTCAATGCTGCATATTATATTACAGTAAGTAATGGATCTTTAGCAGTAATTATGAACATGGCAAAAACACTAGTCATATCCATAACACAACAAAGTAATTTGATTGTACCAACTGCAAAGGAGATATCTGGAAGTGTTAGTTAACAAGTTCCATAGCTATTGTGGAATTCCATTTTTGTGTTTTTGAGGCTTGATGTATTACTCCCCAGAAGGAGAGCAGTACTGTACTGAGGTTTCTCAAGTTTTCTCCTTATGCACACTTGTGGTATGAAACTAATTGTTAATGAGATTTCTCCTCTGTAATGTCATGCTTTTCTACATCGTAATATTGTTATTATTTTAATTTCAGAAGTTGAAATCCAATTTTCATTTCCAACAGAGGAAATCCATGGGGAAGTCATCACTTAGATAAGTTTACTGATTTAGTGGTTTCATAAAGACTAACAGTTTGATTTGATTGTGGTCTAGATGCCACCAACACTTATGAAGAAATAAACTTGACTTCAGTAAGGATTATCATCCAACTAAATCAGCATTCTCTACCCCACTCCATTTCATAGTGGCTCTTCAGGGTCTCCTCCAGCAGTGAAATACCCTCTCTTACTATCTAGAATACTTGACCTGAAATACTTCCAAAAATCAAATGTGCCCTTAAGGCTGTCTGTTACTCGTTGCTTTCATCCCTTGCTCTTTCACTGGACCTGATATTAACTTCATGTTAGCATTCACCCTTATGAGTAGGGCTAAGCTCTATGGGAGACACAAATATGCATGTGAGCCCTGTCACCAATATCACCACATGCCAAGTTACCTGTTAGATTTTTGTACATTTAGTGAAAAGAATGGAAAAGGGACATGATTCAGACTGCTTCTGGTCATTCAAGATGTTTGATGAAATGTAGGTTTTGTGTTCAATGTGGAAATATGTAAAATGCAGCTGAATGAAGGGGTTGCATTCATGTGAATGATTGCATGGAACTTAACTGATTGCATAGCACTGGACACCAAATTTGGTAACTGGACTATTTTAAACCATGGCCTCTAGCAACTTTTGCTACAACATTTTGCCCTAGTCTTTTGTACTTTTGTGTCCCATAGTCCATACTCAGAAAATTAGTCATTTAGCAAGAACTACTTATATTCACTCTACATTTGATTAGCAAAAAAGATAATTGTATTGTCAAATGCTGGTAGCTGATGGAGGTGATCTGGAATTTCAGCAACAAAATGGATTTGAGGAGGAAGGGGTTTTTCAAACAGCATATAAAACTTGTAAAAAGAAATGTGCTTGAAGTTCAACAGCGAAATCTTGCAAACTGATAACCATGATGGCTTGCTTAAGCTGTGGGAAAGGAGGGGGGAAGCTTACAGTTGTCAGGTAATGTATTTTAGGGAAAACAAGTTCTTCTATGTTTAACATCTAGAAACTATTATGTGTAGTTGGCAACAGAGAGACTTAGATACAAAAAATGGATGAGAGGGCGAGGAAAGCTCAAGGTCAAAGGAAAAGACTAAATCTTGAACAGTGGTAGCAAATAGAATGCCTGACTTGAATGAGATAAAAGAAATGGATTTATTTTTCAACACTAACCACTCTCAAGTACAAAAAGAACAAGCAATTCAGCGTTGACACATGAAGATTTGACATCGGTTTCAAGTTTCTTTCCAAAGCAGAAGGAATGAAGCTTCCAAGGCAGTCGCCAAGCAATTAGCTGCTTTTGAACTGTTCCTCAATAAAGCTGGTTTAGACCTGCGCTTAAGTAAACATATATATACATAGATATACATACGTACTTATATATATATTACACACACTGGCTTGACAGACAATGAAAGTAAGGATGTAAAGGAAAAGCAAGAGAAGGAAGAAATGGGTTGAAGTGGAGAGCTTGCATGGAGAAAAAGTGGGACCCTATTGTAGTTCTGTGTGTCTGCTAACAACAAACAGGGCAAACAGCACCTGAGTCAAAATCCATTACTAAATGTATTTTTATTGGATAGAAAAGAGGAGAGAAGCAGCCGCATCCGTGAATATTAGAAATTCTAGATCTTGTTAAAAGTTTTGCCTTAAAATAAAGTTCATAAAGTGGAAGCTGGCAAAAAAGAAGTTTTCATGTGGTCTGTAGAAGCGTCGAAGTACAGGATTTCCTTTACTTATTCAAGGTTTACTTGGCTTGGTTCTTCTACTTCTCACTTGTCTTATCGTTAGTTTGGAATAAAATGTTTGCTGCAGCATGGTGTACTGCTCACTCTCCCCATTTTTGTGATGTAGGAATCTATCCCTATTCTTTCCATTTTATTTCTGTCTTTGATACCAGGTTTCCATTAAGGTAATGCCCAGGAATATATCTGGTTCATTGAGAGAGGCAATTCAATTATTTTTTGTTTCTTAAGGGAGGGGGAAAGTGAAGTTAAGGAAGACTGATTAATTTTCTTTTATGAAAAGCATCTAAGGATTTTGAGTGGGGGAATGTGGAAGAGAAATATTACTTAACACTGTTCATATGTCAGATTTTCTGCTCAAATTTTGACCATCCCAGTGCTGTTATAGATGAATGCACTATAATTGTTGGGTCCCAGATTATAATTCCTATAGCTATTTTTCATTACACAATGTGGGCATATGCAACCAGAATATGGGCAACTATACAGTGACAAACATTACCACTGTACACTCACAACCTCTGAGGATGCCTGCCACAAATGTGGGTGAAATGTCAGGAGAGAAAACTCCTGGAACATGGCCATACAGCCCAAAAGACTCACAGCAACCCAGTGATTCCAACCATGAAAGCCTTCAACAATAGCCACTGTAGTTTGTACCTTCTCCCCAAAACTGTCCAATAAATTGACTAAACTTAGATCAGAGGCAGGAATTTCACATTTCGTGGAGCAATGTGCCTTGTATAAGAGTCTCCTCCTCTGGGGATTTTTAAACAGAGTGGAAGACTATCTATCAAGAGTGCTTTGATTGCCTATTTCTGTATAGCAGTGGGTTGGATTGGGCAGTCCTTGTGGCCTCACCCAGCATATGTTTTCATTATTCCACATAGATGATACTGGGTTCAATCCCCAGTTTAAAGGAATGTCAAACTAGAACAAATATATCTGCCCTGAAGCTTTGGAGAGCTTTTGCTAGTAAAAGAATTTGGGGGACAAACCCAGGGATGCACTCAACACAAGGCTGCTTCACATTCCTTTTTAATAATAAGAAAATGAACACAGCCCCTTTAATTAAATCTATATATGGGAATTGGTTATGTAATACTATTCTAGGCAGTGATATGAAGCAGAGGTAAACGTAAAATCAAGAATGGTATTCCTTTGAAGATCAATGACTGCACAGATTTACTTTAAGCTGCCTTTTTGCTAACATTACCATAAGCATGCCAAGACCTGACCAAGCTTCAGAAGGAAAGGTAGGCAAGCCACAAAAGACAAATACAAATTGCTGTTGACTTTAATTCTTAAGATGGATGAGAGACCTCCTTTCCAATATGTTAAAAGGATTCCTGAAGATGACATTATTAAAGTCTAGATGTATGAAAAAGCTATCCCTGCCTTTCTTCTTCATGTTCCCTGTCAGATCTTCAGAGAAAGTCTGCAGCGTACCTTGGGTATCTTTGTATTTGGGTTCCTGTCTTTAGCTTATTCTATAATAGATTACTCCTAGGTGCAAGTACTCCCTTGTTGATTTGCACCACCAAGTGCAACACCCAAACACAAATCAAGGAACATGAAAGGCACTGCAGACTAATTCAACCAGAGAAGTAAGCTATAGAAGAGAACTTGATGAACCAACCTAGACACAGCATATTATTTGAGAATACAGAAATGCTGGACCACTCTAACAACCACCATGTCAGACTACACAGAGAAGCCTTTAAAATCCACAAGCATGTGGGCAATTTCAACAGAAAGGAGGAAACTATGAAAATGAACAAAATCTGGCTACCAGTATTAAAAAACGCTAAAATCAGGACAGTAAATAAAGAACAACACTCAAAAACAGGGGAATTCCAGACCAGAAATAATCAGGGCCAGCCAATCAAATTCCAACAAAGGATTTCCCCAGGCAGGAAGCAGCCAAGCTTTGAAGCTGCAAAGCCATTCAGTGTTCATCAAGGTGATCAATTGCAACATTCACACTTGCCTCCAACAAACAAGAGTTCTTTCTCTCACCCTGGACTTTCCACAGATATATAAACCCCACTTGACTAGTTTCCATCAAACCTCACAACCTCTAAGGATGCCTGCTATAGATGTGGGTGAAACGTCAGGAGAGAATGCTTCTTGAACACGGCCATACACAGCCCAGAAAACTCACAGCAACCCACTATACTTGTTCTGTTGATAATTCCAGGCTGAGATTGATGGTAGAGTGGAAGTTGTTGACATTCTGGTGGAATATCTGGAGTGAGTTCTCTCCAAGATTTAAAATTTTGAAGAAATCATCAGTATATCGCATGTAGAAGAAATGCTTCTGGGTACAGGAGTTAATGAAGTGTCATTCTTGGCTAGCCAGGAAGATGTTGGTCATGCAGGTGCCCATGGTATTCCTGGTAACTTGAAGGTATCCATTCCCACCAAAAGTAAAGTAGTTGTGTGAGAGAACAAAGTGGCAAGCCTTGATGGCTAGGCCTGTTATGGTCCCATCTGGAAGGGTTCATCTATCCAAAGAACTTTGTGTCCCTATTCTATTTTTAAAAATAATAGACTTCCAAAAGCCTCCACAGATTTCAAGATTTTCTTAGTTAATACCATCTGCTGTTTGCTTTTGTAGTCTAGCAATTACTGCAAAGATCAGCAAATCTCAGCTAATGAAGCAAATGTAGCAGCACCATTTTTTATATATATGAAGTGATCTAAACTGCAGTAAACAAAAAGAAGTCCAGGCCTCAGGGTATGTGGTGTATGTAAGCAGTTTGGAAAAAAGACAAAATTAATTAATGCTCCACTGGGTTCCATCATAGTTATCAGCTCTTTAATTTTTCACTCTCCTGGTGCCTTCTGTTTCAGTTGCCCTGGGAACAGATGACAAAGTAGAAAGGTTTTGGAGAGAAGGACTAGTGGGGAACTATGGGACTCAGTCTTGAGCCCAGTGCTATTTCACATTTTTATAAATGATTCGGATGATGGAATAGAGAACACGCTTATCAAACCTGCAGATAACCCCAAATTCAGGGTAAATATTCCAGAAAACAGGTTCAGAATTCAAAATCATCTTGATAGATAAGAAGCTTGGGCCAAAACTAAAAAAGATGAATTTCACCAAGGCAGAAAAAATTAAATGCACAGATATAACATGAGTGACACCTGACCTGACCACAGTACATGTAAAAGGGATCTAGGAGTCTAAATAAACCACAAGACAAACAACTGTGTGATGTAACAGCCAAAATGGCAAATGCAATTCTAGACTGTATCAACAGGAGTACAGAGTCTAAATCAGGGGAAGTAATGGTGCCTCTCTATTCTGCTTTGGTTGAGACTTCACCTGAAATACTGTGTCCACTTCTGGACAGTACAATTCAAAAAGAATATAGACAAGATTGAAAGTGTCCAGAGAAGAGCAATCCAAATGGCAACAGATCTGGAATCCAAGCCCTACAAGAAGGGATTTAGAGAGCTGGATGTGTACAGATTGGAGACGAGAAGACAGAGGGAACATGATAGCCATGTTTAAATCATATTTGAAAGGATGTCATGTTCAGGAGGGAGCTAGCTTGTTTTCTACAGCTCCAGAGGTTAGGACGTGGAGCAATGGACTGAAATTACAGGAAAAGAGATGCCAACTAAACATTAGAAATAACTTCCTGGCAGTAAGAGCTGTGGAATATGCTACCACAGAGTGTAGTGGAGTCACCTCTTTTGGAGATTTTTTAGCAAAGGCTGGATGGCCCTTATCGTTTCTTCCAACACTATGATTTTATGGTTTTTCCAACAGAAGGGAAAGAGATACTTCATCTGTTGGGAATGGAAGAGCCGTTAAGCTCTAATCACCCTCTTTATGAGGTAAATTCCCATTAAAATAGCAAAGAATTGCAGCAGCGTGAGACTTACGCGGGTGTGAGTTTGGAAGGCCTCTGCGTCATCAGGAAGGCAAAAGGGATGCAAAGTTAGCTTTAAAGATTAAAAGCATTTATTGAGGTAAAAAGAAATCCATTGATGGATAGAAAAGGCTTGGAACTAACTAGCTAATCTATCCTGTTCTAATACACATAAACGGATTAAAATAACAAAGCTCTATAGATAGGCTACATCTTGGCTATTAGAGGACAGCGGTGCGTCCTCTCTGGAACAAAGCAGGAAGCTGGAATGGCGGTCAGCCTCGTGGGTCTGGTCGCTTCTTTTCTAGGGCCATAAACATTCCAAAGGACCAAATTGGTGAAGTTACATCAGTGCCCTAGGAGAGATTACATTTCTAGGAACATCAAAGGGTGGGCTGACCTAAATAGGATGGGAAGCAGGAAACAATGGTGAATCCTATCTAGGCATGTTTTGGAAACTGGGAAAAGATTCCCTCAATCTAACTTTATCATCTATCTGACTACATTTAGACTTGAGTAGTCCAGGATGAATCCCAACATCATTTTCTACTGTTGTATTCTAAGAGGATTAACAATATCTTGGAATCTAATGCTTACCTGCATCTAGTTTTGGAACAATTTTTCCTGCCATTTTATCTTGTTTTTTTTTGGTTTTTTTGCAGCTTCTTTAACATGTTAATGCTTTAAAATAATATTGTTAAGGATTGCTTTAAACTGTGAGAAAAACCAGAGTATAAATAACTTCAACAAATACAATATATGTAAATATATTGGAAGTGGGGCAAAAAGTATTATGTGAATAGGGGTGGGAGCAACACAGAATGTTGAGTGTTAAATCCAATTTTACCCCAGTGAAGGCCCACTGACATTAACGGGACATACCAAAAGTGGTGACTATGGGCTCTTCTACACTGCCATATAATTCAGTTCAAAGCAGATAATCTGGGTTTTATACAACTGTGTAGAAGGGGTCCCTGTGTAGAAAGTGCCCCATTCATTTCAATGGGTTACTCTAACTGGGAGTGAAATTGGACTTAGAATGTGAGAATTAATTTCTAGGTAGTGATAATGTACCCAGCACTATCTGTCCACAACTAAAATGTATGTCACTTGGAGAAATGGATTCCCATTTGTTTTGCAACACCCTACATTTTGCACCCTTTCATCTGCTCTGTGGGTTGTTGGATACCCAGATCAGAGGGAAGAGGGGAAAATGCAAATTAATTACATGAAGATTTTGTGCTTTTCCTGCATAGCAGGGGGTTGGAATAGATGGCCCATGTGGTCTCTTCCAACTCTATTACTATGAGCAAAAGAAAAAAAATAAAACTACATATTTAATTAGCTCTCTAAAAAACCTTCTGTTTCAAGGAACTGCCTAGGCTTTTGCACCTATGCAAGCCCTAAAAAGCATCCATGTCTTGATTCAGTTTAATCTCACTGCTGTATGTTATAAGCCCCAGTTAACACCTACCAATAAAACGGAGCAAAATTTCATTGCTGTTCTGAGCACTGTAAATCTTAATGTTAATGATCCCCGAATGTGGAATCCCCTGAAATCATAGCAGAAACCCTGGTGAATGTGGAGGGCTTACTGTAGTAGCTTTACATTTTAACTGTTTTAAAAATTGGGAACATGGATTTCCCTGTTTAGGCACTCTTTCTTGCTCTTTTATATTCCCATAAAAGAAAGGTGGATACATAGGGGCTGTGAGCTGATGGAATAATAAATCTTTCAATTTACAGTAACCTCTTGTCCCAGAAATCATATTCATTCTCTTTCGCTTACCGAAGATGCTCTCTGCCTCAAAAAAGTCCCTCTTGAATGCATTCTGTTCCACCTTACTTTCATTTTGGGAAAGAGTTCTTAAACTACCTACCTATGTTTAGCAAGTGTTCATGTACACAAAGAAGACAAAAATAAATGAGAAATAGAGGGAGACAAGTACAAGCAATACTCGTCCTACCAGAACTAGCTAAACTAAGATACTCTGGAGTTCTTCCTTGAGATTTCCCTGTCACAAATGGATGGCAAAGTCATTTTTCATAGTTGCTCAAGTAGGTCACACAAAGCATTTCCAAAAAATGGAAGGAATAACAGATTGATTTTAGAGACAAATTGTTCTCATTTATTACAGAAATATACAGCATGCATAGTGGTCCCAATACTGGTTTTGTTTCTACCCCAATCATTTACAAACAAGGCTGCTCTCTTCAACTGTTAGGAGATTCACCTCCTTAACCTCTATAGTCTGAAACTAAAAAGCCTATTCTACCAAAGCAGAATTCTACTGCAGTATTTCATTTTCTTATGGGAAAACACAACTTTTCTCACAGGAGAAGAAAAGAGAAAGCAAAAGAGAAAATTGGCATCTTCTTATCAAATGTTTTACAATCTGCTCTGTTTACTCTCACAATATATTATTTGGTAGGTTACTGGGGAACTGAGTGTGACTATGAGACACTAGAACACGTAGTCTAAAAATGCCATTTTGTTTTTATGTGCTAAAGTATATACAGTATGGCAGGTAATACGTTCCTGAATTTATTGTGAAGATCGGAAACTGTAGATAAGCAAATCCTATTGAAGTGGATAACTGCAGATAAGCAAATCCTATATAAGGAGCCCTGGTGGCGAAGTGTGTTAAAGCACTGAGCTGCTGAACTTGCATACTGAAAGGTCCCAGGTTCAAACCCCGGAGCGGTGGGAGTGGCCACTGGTAGCTCCAGCTTCTGCCAACCTAGCAGTTCGAAAAAATGCAAATGTGAGTAGATCAATAGGTACTGCTCCGGCGGGAAGGTAATGGCGCTCCATGCAGTCATGCTGGCCACATGACCTTAGAGGTGTCTACAGACAGCACCGGCTCTTCGGCTTAGAAATGGAGATGAGCACCAACCCCCAGAGTCAGACATGACTGGACTTAACGTCAGGGGAAACCTTTACCTTTATTGAAGTGAACGACTTGTGCTGGAAGTTACCACAGTTGTCCTGTTGGACCTAGAAAATTTGTAGAGAGGCATCTTCTATATAAGCCCTTCAACATAACTCTGTGGTAATCTCCAATGGAAGCATGCTACAGAATCATCTGGAGAAGCAAAAAATTCCTAGAGAGGATATATATCATACTTGGCCATGAGTAATCACCTATGATATGATAAATTAATTTAGAGTTGTCTGAATTTACAAGACTTTTCAGAATCTAAACAGATCTAGCTTTTTGCTTATGTATTAATTTGACTTCATACCCCACCTTTCCCACACGATGGATTCTAATGTAGTTTACAACATAGGTTAAAACAAAATATAGGAAAAAATATGTGATACATTTTTTTAAAAAAATAATCCAATTGAAACATTTATAACAGTTCTACAACTGGAAATTAAAATACTTGTTTAAATAATCAATAGTCTGGAAGAAAACAATGAAAGTAAACACTCTCCCATGTTCTAACCAGATAGGCAAAATATAAGGATGATGGGACTAAGGGAGCATCTACACATGATAGAATTAATGTAGTTTAACACCCCTAATGGCTGTC
Source organism: Anolis carolinensis (assembly GCF_035594765.1). NCBI lineage: Eukaryota > Metazoa > Chordata > Lepidosauria > Squamata > Anolidae > Anolis > Anolis carolinensis. Next base: position 117,733,816 of record NC_085841.1, on the reverse strand, counting down.
ACCTTCATTGGTTAGAAATTTTTGATGAGAGCAGGCATTTAATGAAGAGAAGTACGTAAGAATGGAGAGCTACTGTCTGATCTAGATTAAAACTGCCTATGGAAAATCTCAGCATAAGGAAAAGCTCAACAACTGACTAAAATGTTGGCACTTGCAACTGATGTGGCTGATTCATAGCCAGGGAAACACACACACGCACACACATCTGTTATTTGGTTGGAATGCAATGAGAAACTTCCTATATATATATATTGTCATATCCATTAGCACCAAGAAACACCTAGCATAATGTTTATACAAAGCATTAGAAATGGATCACTTACTTTACTATTTATGTTCAAACTATAAAAATGGAATACACATGCATGCTCTCCACACACACACAGAACCATGCAGACCTTTAGCAGCAGGAGTGTAATTAAATTAGTTCACTTCTAGAAGCATGAAGCATGAATAAAATGTAACTTTCTCCAACATTTATTCAGCATAATTAAAATCTTTTATTCAAAATCTATACTTAGCCAAGCATAAAATATGGCACTATCATAATACCCACACAGTGTAATCAAGAACTGAAACATAGCATCTCATTTCTTTTCATACCAGGCTGAAGACGTTAAATCAGTAACACCGTTTGAAGTCTATTCAAAAGGAAAGATGAAAAAGAAGCTTCTTCAACCAGTTACTGGAGTTGCAAATTCATTTTCTATCTTATGTTTAAAGACTGTAGCAAAGGAAATTTTACTACTGCTTTGGAAAGACCCTCACCCCTGCAACGATCAGTGCAATACTTGGGGTTGTGGTGGTGCTGGTGTTATGATGGCCAGAAGAAGGGACACTGTACTTACTGGCCACTTGGGAGCTAGTTTTTCAATAGCCAGAATGTTCCATGTATCCAACAAAGAAAAAGTTGAAACTTGTGAGGTCACAGAAAGTATGTATTTATTTACGTCATTTCTATCCCGCCTTTCTCACCCAGAGGGACTCAAGGCAGCTTACAGATCTGGCAAAAATTCAATGTCAATAAAAACAGCAATACAATAAAAACATAAAACAGTTAAGAAACAATTTACAAGTAGGGTAGAATTAGGATAAGGCTGTTGCAATTGTGAGGGGCTAGTAATAATTTTATTACCTGCCTTTCCTTGTGGATTGAGGTGGAGTGCAACATGGTTAAAAGAGCGAGATAAATCAAAGCATTATAAAAAAAACATATAACAAATATCCACAAGTAAAATGCAGATTAAAATTCACTGATAAAATTCACAAGTTAAAATTGACTGGATAGGCCTGCTGGAAGAGATAGGTCTTAGGACTTTATCAGACAGGCAGGAGGGAAGCAGGGAGAAGCGAGGGAAAGCATTAGGAAGAGTGGGGAAACAGTTTTTCCCTATTTCCTCCTGGCAAGGTTCATCTTTGGGGATGGCCAGCCACCCCACAACCTTTCCCCATCTTCTTCCTGCTTTCTCTCACTTCCCCCGCTTTCTGGAGCATGCTGCATGCTGAATCCGTTGTAGCACACTAGCAAGACAGATTCCCATGGGTGGCCACCAAAGGTGGCTGTACGTCATGAGATGGCCTCAGTGGGACTTTTGTTTTGTAAAAATGGAGAGAAAATGAGGGGAAACATCCACGTGATGAGGTCCTTAATGTATGTTGGGTTACCACCCCGTTGATTGTATGGCTGGGCACCTTTTTCGGGCTGAAGCCTTTGGCCACTTAACTTCAGGGAAAGCGAATTCGCCAATGGGGCTCTACTGAGTGGCAACCCCAAAGAGAAAAAAGAAACAATGTTCCTTGGGACTTCTTTCTCCTCGGAGCTAACACTGCCTTTTGGGTCATGCACCACTTTTTTCTTCTTCTCCACAGAGCTTCTGCACACTCTCCAGCAGAGAGACATTGGCAAAGTTGCTTGCTTCAAAATCAATATGACTTATATATATATATGAGAGAGAGAGAGAGGGGGGGGGGGAGGGAGGGCGGGAGAGAGAAGGGGGGACAGTGGAAGAGAAGCAAACTCCCCGTCTCTAGATTTCTCATTCTTGCCCAACAATATAAAATGGAAAAGTAATGATGGAGGAAGTTGGTAACTCAATCAACTCCTTCACCATTGATCTCATTGAGCTGGTCTTGGCTGGCAGCTCCAAAGAAAAGAAGGAGAAGGAGAAATAAATACTCATGCACAAATTAACCTCACATAAGGTGAAAATTATGGATAAGTCAAAGGTTATTCTACAGGCAGGGGAAAATGACAGTGCTGCCTCAGGAGGCCAGTAATCCCTGGTTGCCACAGCCAATTCCCTGCCCAGGCATTCAAAAAGGTCCGAAGCAGCGCCATCGTGGGGAGAGAAGAATCTGTGCTTCTTTTAGATTTTCCCAGTGTGAACGGAGCTTTCACCTTTCAGAGAAAAGAATGTGTTTCTTTTATTTGTTGATAAAGTATAGTACTTACACAGACCCATGGATAAGTTGACCCAGGTCTAACTATATTTTCTGGATATATACACCAGTATATAAGATAACTATGACATTAATTATTGTGCACACCAGTGCTTCCAAAGAAGGAATTATTACTAAATAGTATGAATCATGCCCAGCTCTGTACTTTTTTAGAATTAGTATGAATTTTACAAATGAATATTTTTGTGTGCTAAAAATATTTTTAAAAACATAGACAATCCTAGAATAGATGCTATCTATAGTTCTTTTAAATAGGGCAAGAATCTCTTAATGGAACATTTCCCCAGGTTGCCCAGAAGGAGCAAAAACCTAAAATTAATTGAAGCAGTCACTAGGTACTGTTGGAAAGAGGGGGTAAAATACAGCTGAAAGTGCATTTATTTACTGTGGCAGGGGAAAAATGTAACTTGGAGCAGAAGTTTTCTTTTGTTTTTTAATCTGTTCAAGCAAAACTCTTTAACCAAACTACTACAATGCATCACTGATTGCGCACAGTTATATAGCAAAGTCATCATATTCTTGCTCAGACCTTCACCTTTAAAAAATAAAATGAAAGTACCACTGAACCATAATTTGGTTTAAAGAGAACACAATTTCAGAAATTTAAATGGCAGAAAACACATTACTTGCCCTGTTTAACACACTAGCATGTGTCACTGAAATTGTCTTCGGCAACACAACTCCACAAATCAGATTTTTTTTCTTCTGTCAACCAACCATGAGCATCTAGCCATTACTCACATGCTCCCTGGTCACTCCTCTCCATCTTTTCAAGGTGGAAAACAGAGATATGAGAAAGCCAAAGTAAAACCTTCTTTCCTCCTCTCTCACCCAGAGGAAGAAGGCATCTCGTATGTGTTGAGTAGCCAAAAGCACTTTGAGGCTTACTTTTATTCTAAAGTGAGATGGATTAAAACAGTTTTTTGGTATCATATGCTGGACCATCTTCTCTAGGCAATAGATTAAGAGGTCAAGGCTACAAGAAATTATTGAAGTATTGCATCTAATGAAATATATTGAGCCTATGGAATCCTGTGCTACAAACATCTTTCTAGCAATAAGGATGCATGTCTACTATAGAATGAATGCAGTTTGATACCACTTTAACTATTGTGGCTCAAGGCTATGGAATCATGGAGGTTTGTGGTTTGCTGAGAGAGCAACACTCTGGCATAATACTGAACCACGGCAATTAAAGTCGTGCCAAACTGCATTATTTCTACAGTGTATGTGCACCCCTAAGTCTCAAAGATGCTACAAGATCAATTTGTTACAAGAAACATTTAAAGACATCTTGGAACTGACAAACAGATAGGGAAAGATGACTAAAGGCCTTGATGCCTCTAGCTAAAATGGTTCCTTGCCACCTCCTTCTGTTCTCAGGTTTACGCACATCTAAGAAAGCAGGAGTTTGATCTTTTTGGGTTCAGCTTTTTCCATGCCAACAACCAGCACCTGAACAGGAACAGGAGATAACCTGAAATAACAGACTCTGAGAAGATGGTCAATACAATGTTATACCCTTGGCTCTCAAAGGTTCCAGATATTTTAGCAGCACCTTTATTGGCCAGAGCATCTCATCTGATCTTATGTAACGTTCTGCCTACCTGAGAGGTAAATTAACAATAGCCTAAAGATAATGCACAAGTACCATTATCGTACTGGATACAGCTCAAAGCCTTTTGGGCATGGAGGTGTGTGTGTCTTTCTTAAATTCTGGAACTTCAAGTCCAGTTGTTTGCCATCGTGAAAATGTCTGAATTCCACCATGCCTTCCATTCATTCGAAATTCTTTTCAGCTTTTCTTAGCAACCTTTGTTATATTGTCAGACTTTTCATACAGTTTACCATTCTTGTCTCCTATTTACGCTCCGTTTTAATGTTTTATGTAGGTAGGGTTTGTATTGCACAATTTTAGCTGTATTTGATTGCACACTACTAGGGGAAAATCATTTAGAAGGTCAAAAGCTTGGATTGGAATCATATCATGAATAACCAACACATATTTTGGTCCCTCAAATGTTAGCCCTGTTTTTGGGGTATATTTGACCTGTAGATTTCTAAAATAGCACCAGTTTTCACCTACCAGCTCTAGCTTTTGAGATGCAAAATATATGCCATCTAGCAGTCATCTATGTGCTCATAGAAAACGATGATAACCATATCTAAGAAACCAGAGTTGATGTGGTCTATTCAATGCAGTTTTCTGATTTAGCAACCCTAACCCTAGGAGCAGGTCTAAAAAATAAGACAACAAGCTTTTTTGTTGGGCTGTGTTATTTAAACAACAGGAACACAAAGGTAACAACTACACACAGTACTGCAAAATATCCCCCATCTCTAAAATGATCGCCTTTAATCAACTAAACTCTGCCACTTTGATAGCAGGCTCATTTTCAATTATTCCTTTTCCCAGGTCTCATCAGCCACAAGGCTATTTCTGTAGATAACCGGTTAAAATTGGGTATCCTGATTGGAGCATGACACCATCATCGCTATGTCTGCAATGAAATGAAAGGCTTTGATTTCACTCCGTGCAGACAAGTTGTTGGGAACTGACTGCAGACATCAACGGTGAGCCCTTGAAGAAAAGGCCATAACACCCTGAGAACGCCTCTTGTACTTCAATTGGCAAATACAAGACAAGCTTAATAACTTCTCTGTGCTGGCCTCGTACACTTCATCACATCCAAATTGCTTTTCAGTTTCACAACCACCTCTTGCAACATGCTCCGAGACCCAGTAATTTGGTACATTTCCTCTCTGAAGAGATGTCAGAGCCACTTGGCTTTCCTGAAACCAGATCATCACTTGAACTTGTTCTGAATGGGCTGCCAAGCAAGGCTGGCAACACAATACATCAGTGTAATCTTTTAACAAAAATGACTTCCCAAAAGGTCATGTCATCTTTTCCAAAACACCTACAGTCTTCAACAGTATTTGCCCAGCGATGAAATACAGCTATAGTTCAATGGTACAATATGCCTACATATCACAGATTTATTTCAGCACAGTGCCTTCTTTCCTTCAGATTAGGGATGGGCAAAGTATAGCCCATAAGGTAACCCCCTCCTTTTTGCTTTGCTCCAAAATGCCCCCAGATTATCACTAGTGAGTGTAGAGGTTATTTTCACCACACTGGGAGGTCTCCTGGATATTCAAATGGATCAAATAACATTTTTGTTAGCCTCAAAATGCCCTCTAAGGCTCAAGAAAACCTCCCAAACTTAGTGAGAATGCTCCCATTTTACTTAAAGGATATTTAAGGGGTAATTTTATGCTCTCTAAAGTCTCCTGAGGGGCTAATGCATCCCCCTAAACTTCTGCAAATTCTCAGATGTTTGACAAATAATACGTATCAGGCACACAAGTCTTTAAACCTACTTTGGCTACTATTCTGGCTGTTGGAAATATAAAAATCCCCCTTTCCTTCTAAACTATTTATTTTAAAGATAGACGTGGCTCAATATTTTCCAGAAAGTAAATTTTCAAGCCAAACTTGGCACCTACCAGCTATATTGGCTGAAAGATTTTGGAAGTTAACAAGCAAAGACAACCATATCCACGTTTGAGTGAGAGATCCCCAGGTTCACATGTGGCAGAGATCTCTGACCTAACTCAGACACTACACTATTTCTGCACTGTTATTTAATAATATTTCAAATTCTTTGTCCTTTAAAATATGGTCAGTTGTTCCTTTCAGTTACACCTATATTTAATAGATATATTGATGTTATTATTTTTGTTACTGCTGCTGCTAATATTAAAATTTAGTTATGGAGCGCTGTGTTGTTGTTTATTCATTCACAGTTGCTTCTGACTCTTTGTGACCTCATAGACCAGCCCAGAGCTCCCTTTCAGCTGTCGCCACCCCCAGCTCCTTCAAAGTCAAGCCAGTCACTTCAATAATACCATCCACACATCTTGCCCTTGGTCGGCCCCTCTTCCTTTTTACTTCCTTTTTCCCCAGCATCATTGTCTTCTCTAAGTTTTCTTGTCGTTTCATGATGTGGCCAAGGTACTTCATCTTTGCCTCTAATATCTTTCCCTCCAGTGAGCAGCCGGGCATTATTTCCTGGAGGATGGACTGGTTGGATCATCTTTCTGTCCAAGGCACTCTCAGAATTTTCCTCCAACACCACAGTTCAAATTGTCTATCTTCCTTCGCTCAGCCTTCCTTATGGTCTAGCTCTCGCATCCATAGGTTACTACTGGTAATACTATTGCTTTAACTATGCGGACCTTCGTTGCCAGTGTGATGTCTCTACTCTTTACTATTTTATCGAGGTTGGTCATTGCTCTCCTCCCAAGAAGTAAAAGTCTTCCCATTTCCCGGCTGCAGTAGACTGGTAAAGGTAAAGGTTTTCCCCTGACGTTAAGTCTAGTCGTGTCCGACTCTGGGGGTTGGTGCTCATCTCCATTTTTAAGCCGAAGAGCTGGCATTGTCCATAGACACTTCCAAGGTCATGTGGCCGGCATGACTGCATGGAGTGCCGTTACCTTCCCGCAGGAGCAGTACCTATTGATCTGCTCACATTTGCATGTTTTCAAACTGCTAGGTTGGCAGGAGCTGGAGCTAACAGCTCATTCTGCTCCTGGGATTTGAACCTGGAACCTTTTTGTCTGCAAATTCAGCAGCTCAGTGCTTTAACACACTGTGCCACCAGGGGCCCTATGTCTGCAGTAATCTTTGTGCCTAGAAATAGAAAGTCTGTCACTGCCTCCATGTTTTCTCCCTCTATTTGTCAGTTATCAATCAGTCTGGTTGCCATAATCTTGTTTTCCTTGATGTTTAACTGCAACTCAGCTTTTGCACTTTCTTCTTTCACCTTGGTGACAAGGCTCCTCAGCTCATCCTCACTTTAAGTCATGGAGCGCTGTGCTGTTCACAAATCAGATTAATCTTAATTGAAGCCTATAGGTTACTGTAACCAGCATCATGTATGTTTTTCAGATCACCTGCATACAATAGTGGTCTCAAAGAGTGAAGCTTTGGTGCTTATGGCACAAAACTGTTAATAAAGGTCTGGCTTTATGTGATACGCAATCTCTATTGTGCTCTACTAACATTATTTTGGGAGACACACATTTAGAAGACAGTTAAACCCACCCCAAATTAGACAGCTTATCTGATAACGAATGTTTATGATGACCCATTAGGTCATCTATCAGAGATCTTTGATAGACATTGCTATGGAAAAAAATGAATATTTTACTTTGGCAACTATCAAATATCAAAACCAAAGCATGCAAAATAAAAAAGGGACTGGCGAAGTTAAATAGACAATGACTGTGGTTATATATGAGTCCATGACACTGAATAAAAAATCAACTACAATATTCTAAAGACTTACTCTTTGACACTTTTTCAACTAGCATGACTAGGAACTTACATGAGAATCAGCTCCTTCAGGCAAGAAATATAAAGCCAATGAAACTAAGGGTAACTGGTTTTATATATTAGGTTCGGAGCTTGAAAAAAGGGTGTGTTTTTTTTCACATTATGTTTCCTAGAATCATTAATCCAGGATGGCAAGTACCATGTTGCCTGTGATTATTTTGGGAGTATTGGTGCATAACACTAACTTTTCCAAGCACTGAATGGGTTGTAGCAAGCCATGCAGCTATAAAAGTTAAGTGCAGTATAAAAAGTGAACAACCATAGGTAAAGGTAAAGGTTTCCCCTGACGTTAAGTCCAGTCATGTCTGACTCTGGGGGTTGGTGCTCATCTCCATTTCTAAGCCAAAGAGCCGGTGTTGTCTGTAGACACCTCCAAGGTTATGTGGCCGGCATGACTGCATGGAGCGCCATTACCTTCCTGCCGGAGCAGTACCTATTGGTCTACTCACATTTGCATGGAAATGTGAAGCTGGAGCTAACAGCGGGCGCTTACTCCGCTCCCGGGATTTGAACCTGCAACCTTTTGGTCCGCAAGTTCAGCAGCTCAGTGTTTTTAACACACTTCACCACCGGGGCTCCCATGAACAACCATATATACTTACATATAAAGTTGACCTCACGTATAAGTTGAGGGCAGGTTTTTGGGGCCAAAACAATAGATTTTGATACGATCCATTAATAAATTGAGGGTTGTTCCACCATAAGCCTGGAGGAATGGGAAAGGTGTTGGCAAAAAAAAATTAAAATATACCTATTCAATTCCGTTAAAAGAAAGTTGGTATAAAATTTTCTTTAGGTGGCATATTACACCGGAATAATTAGCAAAAATTAATAAGAACAAGAATGGGGATAAGTGTTGGAAATGTAGGAAAGAGAAGGGAGACTTTTTTCATATGTGGTGGGGGTGCAAGAAGATAAAAAGGTTTTAGAGAATAATAGGAAGGAAATGGAGATCATATTACAGATAAAGCTTGCCCCAAAACCAGAATATTTTCTATTAGGGTTAACGGATTTTTTCACGGACTCAAACAACGAAAAACTGTTCATATACATGATAAGTGCAGCCAGAATCATGATTGCGAAACTCTGGAAAACAGCAGAAATACTGTCACTAGAACAATGGATTGTGAAATTGATGAACATACAAAACATGGACACATTAACGCAGATAATTTCAGAAAAAATGGACACAAAAACAGATTGGGACAAATTAAGCAAATATCTCAAGGAAAAAAGAAACTTGGAAATATAGAGGAAGATATTGTTTAAGAGAAGATACTCTTAGGTTCTTAGAAAAATGTTCGGGAAAGAATTGGGAAAACCAAGAATTAAAATGTAGAGCAGGGGAACTGGAAGGTAATTTAGAGGGAGGAGGGAGGGTTGCGGGGTATCAGGTTTTTTCTTCTTTTTTTCTTTTTTTCTTTTTTTTTGGGGCACATGCGGCTTTCTCCTTTTATTGTATCACTATAATCATAAATAAATGTAATAAAAAATAAATAAATTGAGGGTTGTTCCACAAAGAACACTGCTGTCTCAAGGGACCAGCTGCCCCTGACCAGTGCCATTTTTCCGCCCAGGCCTTCAAAAAGGCCAGAAGAAGCACCACAGCAGAGAGGGAAGAGGATGTCGGTGTTTCATTACATTCTCCTGAAATGGTCTATGATCTAGTATTTCTCTGCTCTCCTCAAAGAAGGCAATGGTATTTTTATTTGATTTTTTGACTTATATTTCTAGACTTATACATGAGTATAGGGTATACTAGAGTTCCCATTTAAAGACACAGTTCTTTTAAAGTTGGTGGTAGTCAGGAATATCTTAGCAGCAGGTGGTCCTCTCTCTCTCTCTCTCTCTCTCTCTCTCGCCAGGCAGAAGAGATCAAAAAGCAACTTTTCAAACCCTTGATAGAAACTGAATGAAAGCACTATTTGGACTAGATAAAACAATACTGAGATACATATTTATGGTGAATTTTACACCAAAAAAGATCATCTTGGGGACCAGCATGCTCACAGAATACTGCCAGAGAGCATCATGTTAGTAGAGTATTCCAGAAGAATATGTGATCACTTTCTTTTCTACGGAATATCAGAGCATATATGCCTTATCTTTAAACTTATCCATGAAGAAAATGTCAGCGGGTATGATGGGTAGCAGAGTGAAATCCAAAAATTCACCATCCCAGTCTTCACCTCCTTCTCTCCAGACTGTCTCCCGGTGTGGAAAAAACAGCACTGGACAAACACACTCCAGCAGACGAGGATTCGGTTGGAAATCCAACGGCAATAAACTTTAATTTACATTTCTATATACAAACAGAGCAAATCAGTCCTTCTCTCCATGAGTGCTCGCCGAAGCGACTCATGCACACACAGCACATTGCTCAACAGCTCTACAGGAAACTCCTCTGCATTCCACAGGAACAAGAAAGAAAGTCCCGGTCAAAACAAACTTGACCCCATTGGTCCTGTGATACATCAATCATAGCAGACTCTCATTAACTCCATAACTGCTGAAATGCCTTGCTGGAAAAACTAGCACATAAGGCATTTCTAATAACCCAGATTGATTTTAACATTTCACAAAACACAATACCCTGACAGAAAAATGGGGAAGTTATTTTACTATGGCTGCTTAATTTTGAAATTTTAACAAAGTCTGGAACTGGGAGAGATTGCGGTTGGAACACAACAATGGCAGCAATCGTTTGAAGCAAACGTTACATGAAGGTGATGTTCTTCAGTTGCTTAGCAAGGTATCCTTGAATTTTATTATTTTTAAAGAAGTTAACAGACCATCAACAGCTCTGCTTGAGTTCATAGCATACACTGCCAGGTACTTGGGAATTTCAAGCATTCACTATCACAAAAAGGATGTGATAAGCATGCAAACAAACCTAAACAGCTGTGCAGAGTTTAAAAAAACAAACAAACACCAATTTACTATGTTTAAAATTAGCCTCCAAATAATTCAAGCCAGTCAACTTTCCTGTCCCACTGTTCACCATAGCAGTCTCATTTTCCCCAAAGGGAAACAAAGAGGACGATGCTACTCTCCTAGAACGTTCCAACTTCATCATAATAGAAACAGCATAAATAAAATAGAACCAAACAAGCTACTAAAAAAGGAAAACTATACCAATCAAAACATGAAAAACAAACAGTAATCTATTCCCATCCACCACACCCACATAAAAAGAACAATTAAAAATGACTTCCCACTCTCCAAACCAAAGACATTAATATGAAAATATAATAATCTTCTCATTACAACTTAATTAATGTTCTTCTGCCTAATGATTAAAAAATAAATCACCTTCTTCAAAACCCACAAGTGTCATCTTGTCTTTTACTTCTTAAGATTTAAAAGATTTCCAGACTTTTCAAAAGTTTTCCAACAATTTCTATTTGATCTAAGCAAATAATTTGCCTTTTTCCACTATTTCAAAAATCTCCAGAATGCATTCATCTTTTTTTTTTAGCAGATCAGTACTTTTCCATTTCTAAGCACAGGGCAACCTCGCTGTCAGAAACATGTAGTGAAACAATTTATAGTTCAAAACATTAATTTGCTTGTTTAGTATTAACAGTATGAATCCAGGATCAAACTGTGATTTATTAATATTATTTTTTCAACAAGAAATAGAATCCAAAGGTCTATCTTTTTAACATTAACTTCACTATATCATTTCTTTACCTGGAAAGAATTCATCCAGCGAAGGGAAGGTGGCAATGAAGCATTATTCCGAGCCAGTATCAGTAGCAGGTCCAAACAGGTTTTTGCTGGAAATTTTAGAGGATGTACTCCAATGTCATTTTTCCAAGTATCAATGAGACTGTAAAACAACCAAAAATCTTGTTCACTTAATATATAGGATCCTCAAACTCCCACTAAAAGAACCAGGATAATCCATGCAGCACTAGTCTGAATGATAATAACTACTATCTTGCATAACTTCATATAAATTATCTCACATTTATCATCACCGCCTTGTTAGACCAAAGATGCATCTAATTCAGCATTCTGCATCTAGAACAATCAGTTAAATGCTCCTGAAAGTTCAGCAAGATAAAGGCGTTGGTAACAGCAGTCTGTTCAGTTTGATTCCAAGGCTGAAATCCTGAACGTGGCAATTTAAAATGATAGAAGAATGAAGCTTAGAGTAGATTAAAGCCAACAGAAGTTTGTTTGCTTGCTGGGCAGGAGAGGGTCTTCTTCACTGAGACACTCAACATGTGGAATGATGCCCCCATAGATATTTGTCAGGCTCCTAGGGTTGGGAGTCTCTGCCATCACCCAGAGACCTCTCTGTTTATCCAAGCATTATAATCCTGATTGTTCACATGAATTACAGACACTTTTGGACAGCAATTCTCATCAAAACTCTCTGTTTTTTAATGAACTGTTTTAGGTATTATGTACAGTACTATTTTTAAAAAATCTGTACAAAAACGTATTGGAATAAAATAAAATAATCTAGCTAGCCGTATATTAATTTAAAGCCCAGCAGCTTGTGGCTCTCCAAATTGTGTTGGATTACAACTCCCACCAACTTTCGCTCTCTTTATTGGCTATGATGACCAATGCTGATAGGAGTTCAGCCCTGCAATTCTATAAATCTTAACTAGATAACAAGGGGTAATGTCATGTATGATGTTCTAAAACATTAAGGGGAAGGGGAAACAAATAACATCACTAATAGAGCTATTTTAGAATGTAAGTCTTAAGACTGCATATTCTATGTATGGTTGTGAAAGCTGTGCAGTGAAGAAACCGAATAGAGCAGTGGTTCTGTGGGTCCCCAGATGTTTTGAACTTCAACTCCCAAAAATTCTAACAGCTGGTAAACTGGCTGGGATTTCTGGGAGTTGTACTCCAAAACACCTGGGGATCCACAGGTTGAGAACCACTGGAATAGATAATCAACTCGTTTGTAATGTGGCCCTGTAAACTGCAGATACCACAAAGTGCCAAAGAGATAAATAAATGGGTGCGAGAGGAAATAAAGCCCAAACCTTTCCTAGAAGCTGAGATGATCATCACATTTTGGAGGTGATTTACTGGAAAAGATGAGAATGGCTGGTAAGGAAGTAGGAAAAGAGAATGACTGTGGCCCCACATATACTGCCATAAAATTCATAGTGCTGTTTAACTGCATTATGAGTCTACACTGCCATATAATGCAGTGCAATTCAGATAAACTGAATTGTGAAAATGCATTATACGGCAGTGTAGATGAGACTGGGATTACAAATGGATAAACTCAGCTAAGACACCATAGCCCTGAGTCTCAGAGATCTGAGCAGGGCTGTTGATAACTTTACTTTCCTGATTATGGATACTGAAAAAGATTGAATCGGGATCAAAAAAGACTATATGACAAAAAGCAAGCTACCAAGAACGATGCAAGATCAAATTTACAGAAATACAAGGAATGAACAATGTTCCAGTATTCCTATAGCTTCCAAAATAGGGCAACACATGGCCAAAGCTAAGATGAACTATTTCACATTTCTTTCCTACATAACTTAATCTCTAAGATACTAGAGGAAATCAGTTGGGGGGGAGCAGCCATAAAATACAACTTTCCTTCTGGAATTTGTCTTCTCAGTGGTTCTCTGTCTCCTTGGAGAGAAGAGAAGAAAGAAGAAGAAAGGAGCTTTGTTGCAAAGACCATATTTCTTAAAGCTCTCACATCTCTTTTCTCTAAGGGAGGAAAGCACAGAGGTGCTTCTCCCGCTGAGCACAGAGAGAAGTTTGGCTCTAGTCACTCATTAATGCCTACTCAATGCTAAAGTTACTTATTCAGGTCCAGAGCACAATGTAATCTACAGCAATCTCAGCAGTGAGTCAGAGAGCATCTCATTAAAATAGACCCAAATAGCTGGGGAGGGGAATGGCCTGCAAATGCTTTAAAATGGGTTTTCTTTCATTTTTAATTGCTTTGCTTACTGAACAAAAACTATTGCATTTCAACAGCAGCTTCCTGAAAATTCATATCTTAATGAAAGACAGAAAAGATATTGCGTGGTCAGTAACACAACAAAGAATGACCAGCTACTGCAAAGAATATGCCAAAGTGGAGGCATTTTAATCCTGTACTGTACTTGACCACTTGCAGGTTAGCTAGAAGTATGGCAGCACTTACCTATTCACCTTGTTCAAGTTTATGGTCCTTGTTTTTCATACTTCTGCTTTCTATAACATATCCTTTCTTTCCCCCAAAAGCCCCCAAAATAGTTTTGTTGTTGTTGTTGTTGTTTTTGTTGTTGTTTTCTAGCACATAATCATTAAGGCACAGGAGAAGCTGTGCAGATGATAAAATTGACATAAAATGGCACTCTGACGGCTGGGTTGGAGCAGAGGCTAACAAGAACATTAACTATGGGGAGCATGGCTCAAATTCAAATCACACCGAGGCCATTGATGTCTTGTGCAGCCTCAACAAGCCGTGAGTTCCCCGGCCCTGCTCCAAATATGGAAACAAATATACAAGCCTACTTTATGTGAGAACCGCTAAGGAAATGGGTGTGATTGGGGAGTCCTTGAAGCACTAGAAAAATGTTAGACAAAACTTTAATATTTGAATCTCTTCAGAAAGGTCCCCTGATGGAAACTCTCCAGGTTTGCTGATAAAATATGGTGGAGGAGTAAGCAAAAGCAAATTGTTTAATGACAGAGCTGTGTCTACTACACAGGTGCTCTGCTCCCTTAAACCTGCAATGGAGTAGAGTATGGTGCCCCAGCTATCACCACCCGATAAACTCAAGCATAACTGCAGTTAGAATCAACTCCAAAAAATAGAATTCACTTATCCATGGGTACTTCTGTATTATTTATTTACAGCATTTATATTCCGCCCTTCTCACCCCGAAGGGGGCTCAGGGCGGATCACATTACACATACAGGCAAACATTCAATGCCTTTTAACATAGAACAAAGACAAGACAGACATAGGCTCCGAGCGGGCCTCGAACTCATGACCTCCTGATCAGAGTGATTCATTGCAGCTGGCTTGCTCTCCAGCCTGCGCCACAGCCCGGGCCCTGTACTTTAACCATTATAAAAAAAGGAGCCATCTTCTTTTCTGAATATTGTGGTGAAAGGCAAGAGCTTAGTGCAACCCAGGAAAAACTAAAAGAAACATTGACCCCCTTGATTTTCTCCACCATGGTGTCATTTCTGGACTCTTGAATACCTCGGTGGGCAAATGGTGGCCAGGGTTGGCTGGCCCCGAGAGTTGGCATTGGTACTTGTGATGTATCCATATCAAAAATATATAATTTTCACTTCAAAACCTGCCCTCAACTTATACATGATGATGACTTATTCATAAGTATATATGGCAAAATCCATCTTGTGCCATAGTGATGGGATTGTGCCCTTTGTTTCAAGCAGAAAAATGCCTCAGGCCAGTCCTGCTTCTGAAATCTTTCCAATAGATACTGCATAGGTAGTTGCCTCAAGCCGTAAAGTTATCATGGGGGTTCAGTGAATACACAGAAGCTAGCCTGGAGCTTGCATGAAGGTGGGAGAGAGATAAGTTCCCAAAGCAAGGGACTGCCATGGAGGGAGAAGTCAATCTGGAAGAGCGGGTGATACTTTCCACTGATATAACTCTACAATTGGATCCCAGGGAGTACAGTTTCTAGAGTAAAATTAGAGAGAGATGCCCTGTATCTTTAATGGCTGTGCAGAAAAATTTTCACAGGAATTGCTTGTTACCTGGCAGCATGACAAGCAACACCTGCTGAAATTTTCTCTTCTGCACAGCCATAAAAGGCACTGAAGCCCTCTCCACTATTCAGGCTGTTGGGAGTCTCTAGTAAAGGAGAAAACTCTTTTACAAGAACATCCCCTCAAGTATTCATAAAACTGTCTATATTTCAGTCAGAAGTTTAACAGTTATGGGCATTTATGGTGTAAATCTCTGGTGGCCCTTAGCTTAATTTCAAAAGCCCTGTGCAAGTTCGGGCATCTACAAGAACATTTTTTTTCCTTCTTTCCCAACAGCCAGTTGCCTCAGGCAGCAGGTTCTGAGTGTCATGAAATGGCAGCAAATTGTTAGGCTATTTAATTCCTCCTCCTTGCAGTTTTGCTACTTGGAATGGAAGACAGTGCTGATGGGATCTACTGTCTCAGATGCCAACAAAACCCCTCAAACAACAAAAACTTGACTTCCTATGAATCCTACGTTTCTTGTCTTTGAATATTGTGCATGGGGGGGGGGGGGGGAGAGATGTCCGGCCACTGAAAGAGAAAGGGGTGGGGGAGGGAGTGAAGGAAAGAACAGGGGGGGAAGGATCAAAAAGAGAGCGAAGAGGGGCACCCTTGCCTATTTTTTTGGTTTTGCCCCCACCTACTGCTGGCATGTAGCCCTTAACAGGCTAATCCAAGGGGAATGTGGCCTTTGAAAAGAAAAGAAACAGACTGATCTAATCAGGTTTATACACCAGAGGACTTGACTAAACACTGCTAAGGCTCTTGTATTTCTCAGACTTTGGCAGCCAGCCTTCCCTTCAGAGTGATGTTTGATGAAGAATATAATTTCTTTCCACCGAAGCGCATAAGGCAGCCTTTGACAGAGAGTAGTGTGAAAACACTCATGAATAGAGCCCCATTGCAATGGAGGCACATACGAAGATGCCTTAAACTGAGTCAGAGGACTGGTTGGCCTCTTGGAAGTTTTAGTCCGGAGTTTATCAAATCCTACCCAGAGATGATAGAAAGGGAGGCTGGGATGCCAAGTACATGTTCTACCAACAAACCAGGCTCCCTTTGCAATGCAGTGGGTTTACAGAAGAATACAAAACAATACCATGGACACCTGAGCCTCAGTTGAAAATAGGTTAATTCTGATTTCATGAAATTCATCTCTTTTGGAGATGTTTGTAGCCCAAGGGGATTTTCAACAACAGAGCAGTATTGTGGATTTTCTCCTCTCTATCTGTTTTCCATCTCAAGACCTCAACTGTTACTCATAGCTGAATGCTTTCTCAAAAGAACTCAAACTAAGTTGGGAAACATATTGCAAGTAGCCAAACTGGTCTATTAGAAAAAAAAACCCAAAGAATTACAAAGGTGTTTCTATTAAGACCGATTAAACTCTTGCATACAAAATAGCGTGCAGAAGTGTTCTTCAGGTTGGACATGGATCAAACAAATTGACACTGAGTAGGGCAGGGTGAAGAAGCCAGATATGAGAGCCCAGGGCCTCTAATTCCAACTTCCTATATCTAGTAACAATCTTAAAAATAGGATTGAAGGAGAAATTATGCCAATTTCATAATTATAATGCAAACCAGGAGCAAAATAGATCCAGACAAAGATGTGACTGTGGCAGTTTATCTTTTCCTGGTGTTTCCTCACATATGCCAGGTGAAGCATAGAAAAATTGGCTCCTTTTTAGATATATAGTGGGAGGATGGGGAATACGTTTTATATTAGCAAAGTTTGAGATAGATTTTGCATATGTTGCAAAAAACTCTTTAAACTATTTGGCTTTCATGAGGGGGGATTTACTCATATTTTGGCCATTAAAAGAGAAGTTCAGGGAAACTGAAGCTGCCAAGGGTTTCCCTACCTGCCCCTGCTGCCCCCCCCCCCCCCCAATAAAAGAAAGAATAGGAAAAGGGGGAGAAACGGGGGAAGCCATGGTACCTGTTAGCGGTGTCACAGACATACTTGTTAACTTGTGAACTAAAAAGATTGTGTATTTCCCAAGACAGAGATTTACATCAAGAGGTTCTGAAGAAATTATATTCAGAATGTGGCTATAAAAACAATTACAGAGCAAAACTAAGGAAAACCTGTGATATGGGCTTTACTTTTCCAAGGTCCCTTCCACACTGCTGAATAAAATTTTCTGCTTTGAACTGGGATATATGGCAGTGTGGACTCAGATAACCTAGTTCAAAGTAGATATTGTGGGTTATTCTGCCTTGATATTCTGAGTTATATGGCTGTGTGGAAGGGCCCCAAGTTCCTTTTACACACACACTTGGTGTGCTCCAAGAGTGGCATTTTCAACACTGCAGTAGAAAGAGACAAGTAGTAACGACAGACGAATGCTTTCTTGTCATAAGCTATGAACTAGCTCTTAACAACAAAAATCAAGCCAAATAAGGGCAGATTATAAAAAAAGATGGATTGTGGTGATTATTATCTTTAGCTACTGTGGCTACGTTGGCATCTGGCCTTTCAAAATAGCACTAGTTTACTTTGTACACTAGTAAATGTACTAATCCTTCTCTTCTTTATAGATTTACAGCTAAGACTGCTCCTTCAGTAGAGACTAAACTTCATATCTGAATTTGCTGATTTATCGGATAACACAACTTGTCATCCAAAGCCAGCAACAGGGAATTCCTAGTGGTGTGTTCATTCCATCAAATCATCTCGAAGTAAAAATGCCAACACAACACAAATGCCAATCCTGTCGATGCTCTGGTTGCCCTCTGGAACAAGGAGGCGACTAGGGCAATAGACACGATTGCTCCAGAACGTCCCCTCTCGAGTACCCGAGCTAAACCATCTCCTTGGTTCACCGAGGAGTTGGCAGCGATGAAGCGAAAGAAGAGGGGTCTAGAGCGCATGTGGCGTTTGAAGCAGAATGAATCAGACCGAGCACGGCTGTGCCTTTATTTAAAGGCATACGCCGCGGCAATAGATGCTGCTAAGAATGTTTTCTTTGCAGCTAATATTGCGTCCGCAAAGAACCGTCCGGCAAAGCTGTTCCGAGTTGTTAGAGGTTTGTTGAATCCCATCTCTCAAGATGGGATCCCTGACAACTCGGCAGCCCGCTGTGAAGCATTTGCTCAGTTCTTTGCGGACAAAGTCGCTCTGATCCGCTCTAGCTTTGACACCATATTAATGGCAGCTTCCGAGGATGTAACACGAGCACCTGCGTGTCCTATTTTGATGGATTCATTTCAATTGGTTGAGCTCGAGGATGTGGACAAGGTGCTTAGAGAGGCGAGGGCTACCACATGCATCCTAGACCCCTGCCCATCCTGGCTGGTGAGAGAAGCCAGAGGGGGATTGGCCGAGTGGGTGAAGGTGGTGGTGAATGCCTCCCTTCGGGAAGGCATTGTTCCAGTGAGCCTTAAATTGGCTGTGATCAAACCGCTGTTGAAGAAGCCATCACTAGATCCCACTCAATTGGACAGCTATCGGCCTATTTCCAATCTCCCCTTTTTGGGCAAGGTCCTGGAACGTGTGGTGGCTGCGCAACTCCAGGCATTCTTGGTTGACACTGATTTTCTGGATCCGGCGCAGTCTGGCTTCAGGCCGGGGCATGGTACCGAGACAGCCTTGGTCGCCTTAGTCGATGATCTACGCCGGGAACTGGACAGGGGGAGTGTGTCCCTGCTGGTTCTGCTGGACCTCTCAGCGGCCTTCGATACCGTCGATCACGGTATTCTTCTGGGACGCCTCGCGGGAATGGGACTTGGAGGTACTGTTCTGCAGTGGCTCCACTCATTCCTGGAGGGTCGGTCCCAGATGGTGTCATTGGGGGACGCCTGCTCGGCCCCACAACCGTTGACTTGTGGGGTCCCGCAGGGGTCAGTACTGTCCCCCATGTTGTTTAACATCTACATGAAGCCGTTGGGAGAGATCATCCGGAGTTTCGGGGTGCGGTGTCATCTGTACGCAGATGATGTCCAGCTCTGTCACTCCTTCCCACCTGTCACTAAGTAGGCTGTTCAGCTCCTGAACCGGTGTCTGGCCGCTGTGTCGGACTGGATGAGGGCTAACAAATTGAAACTGAATCTAGACAAGACAGAGGTCCTCCTGGTCAGTCGAAGGGCCGAACAGGGAATAGGGTTACAGCCTGTGTTGGATGGGGTCGCACTCCCCCTGAAGACACAGGTTCGCAGTCTGGGGGTTCTCTTGGACTCATCGCTGAGCCTGGAGCCTCAGGTTTCAGCGGTGGCCGGGAGAGCCTTCGCACAACTCCGCCTTGTGCGCCAGCTGCGCCCGTTCCTTGGGAGGTCTGACTTGGCCACGGTGGTCCACGCTCTGGTTACAGCTCGTTTGGATTACTGCAACACGCTCTACGTGGGGCTGCCTTTGAAGACGGCCCGGAAGCTCCAGCTAGTACAACGGGCGACAGCCAAATTAATAACTGGGGCGGCTTACAGGGAGTGTACTACCCCCCTGCTAAGCCAGCTCCACTGGCTGCCAATATGCTACCGAGCCCAATTCAAAGTGCTGGTTTTGACCTACAAAGCCCTAAACGGTTCTGGTCCAATTTACCTGTCCGAACATATCTCCTCCTATGAGCCCACGAGAACCTTAAGATCATCCGGGGAGGCCCTGCTCTCGATCCCACCGGCCTCAGAAGCACGGCTGGTGGGGACGAGAGACAGGGCCTTCTCGGTGGTGGCTCCTCGGCTGTGGAACTCCCTCCCCAGTGACATCCGGCAGGCTCCATCCCTTTTGGGGTTCAGGAAGAAGCTGAAGACCTGGCTATGCGCGCAAGCGTTTAATGAATGAACTCAGTTAGCATTGACATGGATCGGATTAAGGCTTTTGCACAAGGTCTGATGGATGATTGGTATATATATTTGGTGTTGCATTGTTTTAAATTTTATATATTGTATTTTACTATGGTTTTTAATTATTTTAACTGTTTTATTCTTGTTTTATTGTATTATGATGTACTGGTAGTGATCCTACCAGCTGTGTAAGCCGCCCTGAGTCCCCTCAGGGAGAAGGGCAGGGTAGAAATATTGGAAATAAATAAATAAAACTGTTGTTCATGCATTGCATCAGCCATCTCTTTTCCCAAATGAAACGCTTAAACTCCATAGCTAAGGCATGGGCAAACTTTGGCCCTCCAGGTATTTTGGACTTCAACTCCCACAATTCCTAAAAGCCAAAACACCTGGAGGGCCAAAGTTTGTCCATGCCTGATATAGCCCAATAGGAGCATAGTGTCAAGATTGAGGGAAGTCATTGACCCGCTCTGTTCTGCTTTGGTCTGATCTCACGTGAAACACTGTGCCCTGTTCTGGAGCACTGGATTCAAATGGCAAGAAAAAATATTCCACCTAAACATTGGGAAGAACTGTTTGACAATGAAAATGCTACCTTGAAAGGGTAGTGAAGTCTCCTTCTCTAGAGGTTTTTAAACTGAAATTGGTTTGCCATCTGTCGAGAATGATTGTGTATTCCTGCGTGGCATAATGGGGTTGGAGTCAATGGCCTTTGTGGTCTCTTTTAATTATGATTCTATGGTTTGATTGCTGATCATAGGATACACTTTATTAGCTCAGGCTCATTTTAAATTACATTTAACTATGGTGAATCTGAGCTAAGATACAGAACTTTCTACAAGTGCATTGGAATAGCCTATCCTACTTTCTTTATAGGCTCATAGAATCATATTGGAAGAGACGTTGTGGGCCATCCAGTCCAACCCCTTGCCAAGAAGTAGGAAAATTGCATTCAAAGCAATCCCGATAGATGGCCATCCAGTCTCTGTTTAAAAGCCTCCAAAGAAGGACCCTCCACCATACTCTGTGGCAGAGAGATCCACTGCTGAACAGCTCTCACAGTTAGGAAGTTCTTCCTAATGTTCAGGAGGGTTCTCTTTTCCTGTAGTTTAAAGCCATTGTTCTGTGTCCTAGTCTCCAGGGCAGCAGAAAACAAGCTTGCTCCCTCCTTCCTGTGGCACTGCTTTCCTTAAGGGACATGGGGGAGTAAAAGAGAGAGTTTTTTTAAAAAAGACTAATGTATTCATTGGTTTCTTTTCCTTCTTTTGCAAAACAAAATAATCTTTTCATACTTCCAATTTTACTTTCTTGAATGGTAGCAAACCATTCACTATCCAACACTATATGACCATAATGGGGGTTGTTCTTCCCTTAGTACATCACTTTTCACTTATCAGAAATCACAATTTCAAGGTAAAAGATGGAATTTGTTCTTCCACAAGCCTTTCTAATCTACAGAAATGGCCCTAGAATTCTGCGATATATTGTCAAAGTCAACACTTATCTTGCTAAAATACATTTACCACAGAAGGGAAGAAAAAAACACCTCTCCCCCTTGATTCCTGATAGTCTCTGCCAAATCTTATTTACTCCTAAAGCAACAGGAGAGCCTTTGAAGAAGGAACTTTTCTTTACCTGACTAAACAAAGAGAGAGAGAAAACACTTTTTTTGTCTTTTAATAAGAGCTTAAGATAAATAATCCCAAATCCCAGTGGGCCTTGTTAAAGTTGCCTCATAAAATTTTTGCTCTTGCATATGAGTCTGGAGAGGGAAGAAACGTCAACCTAGCAGTTTGAGCTCTCTCTGACTAATCCAGCCTTAGGGAAGAGATTGTCGAAATTCATATACCTAGCTCTTTAAAATGGATAGAAAGCAGCCAATTATGATAAATCATTGTAGACTGTGCCTAATAACAGATCATTTTCAGACATAATAATCTCATTTTTAACTAAGCAAAATTACAACGGCAATGTCCAACTATCCGGGAGCTTAACTGTTTTCCTAATGAAAACTGCAACCTGATTATTTTTTCCTTGTCTGATGAAAATCGGTTTATGGTTTGAAGGACCCAAATCTAAACTTCTAGTGTCCTGAATGTTTATCCAATGGCTGAAGAACCATTGCATCTACATTGTAAAATTAATGCAATTTGACACCACTTTAACTGCAATGGCTCAATGCTGTAAAATCATGGGAGTTCTAATTTTGTGAGCCTCTGACACTCTTTGACAGAAAAGGCTAAACACATTGTAAACCTACAATACATTTCTTCCCTTTCAAAGAGATTACTGTTTTTAAAGGTTTTTATTCGTAATCATTGTTGTTACCATTTTTCCATGATATCTTAGCAGTTTTGGGGGTTATATAGAACTCCCTTAGTATATAATATACATTTGTGGCATAATGTAATTTTTATTAATAGTCTATTGTATATTATGATATTAATTTATTGTTGTTGTTGTTGTTGTTGTACTTCTTGTATTATATTGTGGTTTGAGTGTTGGACAATGATTTTGGAGACCAGGGTTCAAATCCATGCTTGGTCATAAAAACCCACAAGGTGACTCTGGGCAAGTCATACATTCTCAAATCCAGACAAGACTTGAAGGAAAACAACAACAACAACAACAACAACAACAACGTATAATTTTTTGTATGTGTGTGTATCAGAAGCAACCTGAGAAATTACAAGTTGCTTTTGATGTGAGAAAATTGGCCATTTGCAAGGACGTTGCCCAAGGGATGCCTCGATGTTTGATGTTTTACCATCCAGTGGGAGGCTTCTCTCATGTGCCCACATGGGGAGCTAGAGTTGACAGATGGGAGCTCACCCTGCTCCCCAGATTCGAACCACCGATCTTTTGGTCAGCAGTTCAGCTGGCACAAGGTTTTAACCCACTGCGCCACCAGGGGCTCCATATAATCATATAATGTAATTCCATAAAATTATTTCAAATTCCTTAGTCATTCACAACTCACTTCTGAAGACTTTTCCAGTTTGTTCAAAGATACCTAATGATTAAATTTCTGGTCTTTAAAATAGAGGCAAGAGTTATGAGGTCTTACAGACTTTATGTCCTGTTTTGTCTTTCAAGAAGAGCCTTAAGACACTGTGGTAAGTAAATGAAAACTGCTTGACTTCAGCAAAACATAAAGTACAACACACTCAGTGGAATAATGCAAAAGGAAGCAAGGAAGTCTTAGGGCAAATGCAGTTCTTAGTCTCTGATACAGTCCCAAATCAAATAGCAGTCTTACTTCAGACAAAGAAACAGCAATAAATCCAAATGCAGACTTGGAGCAGGCACACGGGGAGCAAAGGCATTAGTGTCACTTTGTTACCAGCAAGAGCTGGCTGCACCTGCTTCTGCTTTATAGCTCTGAGTCCCCTTACAGCTGCTAGGGCAGTTCCTAATTACTCAGCTGCATTTCTGGCAGCTATTCTAGCTGAACGATGTCTCTGCTCTGTTTCTTTTCGCCTCTCCTGAAAAGTGGGTACTTGCAAAGTCTCCTCCTCAGATTCCAACTCACCCTCAGATTCATAGACACTTTCCTGCTCCCCTTCCTCTTCTGAAGAAGAGGAATTCCTAACACTTTAAGACTAATACTATTTTAATGTTTGTATGGTTTTTTAGGTTTAAAATTATATTGCTTTTATTGTCAGCTGCTTTGGGTCTCTTTTTAGAGAGACAAAGTGGAGTAGAAAGAAAAATATGTAGTAGTAGTAGTAGTAGTAGTAGTAGTAGTAATAGCAGTAGACTACATGTCTGAGCTGCCTTGAACAATGCAATGGTGAAGAATGCTGGGAACTGCAGTCTAATAACATCAGGACAGCCATATAATTCCTATGCGGCTTTAAAACAGCAGGAACTTGTGCCCAGAGGTGGCACTCAACTGTTGTAATACATTGTGTATGGAATGCCAGGCAGACAGCTTGACTTTTAATTGTCCTTGTGCATATGGCAACATTATTCTCCATGAGAATGCAAGCGTTGTATACTAAGTCTGTCCTTGTTGGCACAGCATTTGCAGTGAAAATGTAAATGATTTTGATGTCCAACAGTGACATTACTATGGGATTTATTATCCTCCTGATACCCAAATTATGTTCTGTCTTTCGGGTTTTTTTAGTGGTGCAAAAGTGTTTCTGACAATATAAAGAGGATTTGGACAAAAGTGGCTTGTACTGTTTCTGTACTGCAGAAGCAAAAAGAATAAAGAGTATCAGAACTTTCATTAGAGCATCTAATTTTGTCTTTGAATACATAATGTTTCGGGAGATCAGTAAAGCCTTTCAGTGGATTAAGAACTTGATATCTGAAATCCTTCTTAATATCTTTTCAAATTACTAAAATGCTTACTAATTGCTGGGAGATTTACAAACACCAAGGAAAACATAAAACCCCAAACATTTGCACTCCCTTTTCTCTGTAAAAATGAGAAATAAATATAGCATTGATCATTACGTTTTGCTGTATGCAGTACTGCAAGTTAGTTTCTGAGAGCAACTTCATTGTGTACAAAACCTTGCATAGTGAAAGAGGCAACATGAAGAGTTAGACCCCATTTACTTCATCATTCAAGGGTAAAAATGCTTCATTTCTACATACTTGTAATGGTATAGATATTTGAGGTCAACCTTTTTCTTGCAAGAGATGGGATTTGGCTAGAAACAATGAGCTGCTACTAACCAGTTAGTAGGTTTAAATCATCCTAGTCCAATTCTATACAAATTTATCAAGGAAGTCCCACTGTATGTGTGGGAATCATACAACCCTAAACTGACAGCTGTTCTTTGTAGGCACTAAGAATCAAAATTTACTTTTTCAACAGGCTACATACCACATTTCCAACAGGCTGTGTAACATGATCTGCCAGCCATATCTGGTCCCCCTCTCTACTATTTTGGGGCATTTTGACTGCCCATGCAGTTCTTAGGGAAAGAAATTTGGCCCTAAGACCCACCACAGTTGCCAAGCTTCAGTCTAAAGGGTGTTGCAAAGCTTATGGAGTAAGCCCCTATTACTCCATAAGCTCTGTGTAGAGAGGCTTATAAAGTAAGCCTCTATTAAAAATGACCTCTACGCCACTCAATCTCAAGCACCCAAAGTGGTGGGAATGCATTATCTGGGGCCTTCCACATTGCTACTGAACAATAAAAAGGTAAAGGTAAAGATCCTCCTTGATATTAAGTCTAGTCATGTCCGACTCTGAGGGGTTGGTGTTCATCTCAATTTCTAAGCCGAAGAGCCGGTATTGTCCGTAGACGTTTCCAAGGTTACGTGACCACCATGACTGCATCGAGCGCCATTACCTTCCCGCCGGAGCAGTACCTATTGATCCTCTCACATTTGCATGTTTTTGAACTGCTAGGTTGGCAGAAGTTGGAGCTAATAGTGGGAGTGCACTCCACTCCCCAGATTCGAACTGCTGACCTTTTGGTCAGCAAGTTCAGTAGCTCAGCGGTTTAACTCGCTGCACCATCCTTTACTGAACACTACTTGGACCATAAAAGAAAGTGAATATGGGAGGGGGCTGCCTTTCTTTCTCTAGTTTGGGCAATGGAGGGTAAATGTGGTGGGAGCTCTGTATATTATAATTATAATTATATTTATGCCCTGCTTTTTCTCTCCACAATGAGACTCAAAGTGGCTTACATTAACAGCATTTCAATACAATTTAAAATCTACAAATGAACAAACATTAGAACAGAATTAAATATCATTGGTATTTTAAAATTCAGTTAAAATCCATAAAACATAATCAAAATTAAAATATAGATGTAAACATGTATACAAAAATATAGATGTATCATGCATTTTATACCCCCCCCCCAATTTTAACCCCTCAAATAAACAGATCCCCTCCTTTTTTTTTTTTTTTTTGCTCTTTCTAAATACATCCCTTCTGTGCATGTTTAAGAGGAAAATATTTGTTTGTGGCATGCCCTTCAATTTATTCATGGGTCATAGTAAAATTCATAATTTTGGCTTAAAACAGAACCTCGTTTTATACATGAGGATAACTTATACTTAGATATATTTATGGCAAATACAAACTGAACTGAAAATAACACATTTCCCACAATGAAAAATTGGCACAAAAAAACAGAAATGACTAAAGTGCTTTGTATAAAGTCTGGATACAATTCATACTTACTCCTTATTTCTGCTTTTTATGCAGGGATGATAGAGAACTTTAATAGCTCTCTGAATCTCTGAAGGCCTTGAAGCAGACGATAAGTCATGTTCAAGCAATGAAAAAGCCACAGTGGATGTTAAGTTTCCCAAAGACTCCACCAACAACGTATCAGAATTTAGTAGCCAGATCTGTTGATAATAAGACACATCTACAAGGTGCATTATAAAAAATGGGTCCCAGTCCACATGAAATCTATTGATATTCTTATTTCACTTACTGATTTGTTTTTTGCATGCATAGATGGAGGCATACGCATATGTCATTGAAGAGAAATTAAACTTTTAAATCCCTAATTCCCCAGATTATGAGCATGATAGAAAATCTCAACTGAATGAAATTTGTTCCTGTCTAGTGTATTTTAAATGTGCAGGTATCACTCCACTAAACTGTCCATGGAAACAAACCCTATGAAAAATAAAATTTTGGCAAGTGCATGCCTTTCCATCCCAAATGAGGATGAATTTGCAGTTAAATTGTGCCAGCGATTCAAAAACATTTAGAAATTTTTACTGAGATGTTTTCATGATGTAATCACGTCTTTATATGTCTCCTTTTCTTCTCATATTTTGTCTGGCTGGATAAACACAGCCTTTTGTTGTTGGGTTGCAGCAGTGTGTTTGTAGTAAACAATGCAATAATGCTTGAGTTGGCAAAGTAATACAGAAACAGAGCGAGAGAAAAGAGAGAAGTGGATAAACTGCCTTAAACAGCTAAGCCCTCACTCCACATTCCACTCCCGTGGTCTATAAATAGATTATGGATTTGTACCCCAAAATGGAAATCATGAGAAAAGAGAAGATTTGTTTCTGAATGAAACTGTGCCCAACTTTCACATGATCTCTAGACATTTCAAATGTTTTAGTTTACTTATTGAAGGCTTCCCAGATCGGTTGTTTTATTTCAGATATAAATATTCTATGTTTTGTATAAAACATATTATCAAACCATATTTATTTACTGTTTTATGTGGTTTTAATCATTGCAAAATGTTTATATTGTGAATATTTTAATAGTTGGAACTCTGGAAGAAGGGCAGCATACAAATTAAATCAATCAATCAATCAATCATATTGAACTGCTCTTCTATTATTATTATTATTATTATTATTATTATTATTATTATTATTATTATTATTATTTTGCAGTGTAGGAACATATCCCTATGTTTCTCTTGTTATTTTGGCCTCTAGTACTGAATTGTTTGTTAAAGAACTAATGCTCAAAAACACTACTTAACTTCAATAAATCTCTAATAATCCCATAAACATGTAACTGATAGAATAGGTACCCCCTTCTAATTTTCCCAACAGGTTTCCCAAAACTACATCAGAAGACTGGAGCTAATACTGAGGGCCCTTGCACATAGCCATATAACCCAGAATATTAAGCAGAAAATTCCACAATATCTGCTTTGAACTGGGTTATCTACCATATAACAGTTCAAAGCAGAAAATGAGGGATTTTATTCAGCTGTGTGGAAGGGGCCTGAGAGATATATTGGGAGCAAGAAAACGAAATACATACATGCATGCCGACTCATGTAAATGCTGGATGCAATACACACACTGTATAATTCCTATATATCTCTACTATAGTACAATATTACTTATTTCCACGTAAAATTCCATTGAATTCAGTACGTATTACCTCTGAGCAGACATGCACAGGATAGTTCTCTAAGTCATGGAATGACAAAGTAAAGCCATTTAGCAAGGAGAGGGGAGCGAACTAAAGCAATCAAACTGAACAGACAGCTTTGAAGTGGAGTTACTAGGTTATCTACATTTCAAAATCAAATGTTATAGACTTACCAGGATATAGACTGCCCCATCAGTCCCTTGTATGTTGAATCTAAATGTGCTTCTAGCTGAAGAAAGCTCCACCAGGCACTGGGCTACAATGCTCTGTATAAAGAGAGACCTGTTTGGGGTTGGAGGAGGAATAGAAAGTATTGTTTCATATCAACTGCCCACAGCAAATGTCCACATCGAAAGAACTGATATTCCCATTTTCTTGTGCATTTCTATCCCTGAAAGCTACTTTCAACTTCGATGCTGCAGAAATATTTAGAACCAGCTGACAGAGCCACAGTCAAAAAAATAAGTTGCTTTCTACATGTGGGCAATGTAGAACAATATGATGAGAGAGACGAGTTCAAGCAAAAGAGGAAAGAATAAAACTAAGGTATCTGATTATTTTAACAATTTAAAGTGTTATAAGGCATTTTAATTAATTAGTTGTTTACTTCTATTTTAATATTTATATGTTGGAGGTTTTAAATTGCACTGTTTTCTAATGTTGTGAGCCACTATGTGTCTCAATGTAGAGACAAAAGTGGGACACAAAGAATATCGTTATTTATTATATTTTTTCATCCCAAATATCATCCAAATATCTTGTGGGTGAAAAATAGACCTCAGGGGCCCAATTTTGCCCAACATTGTCATCCCCATCCTCAAAAGAGCAAAAAAAAACAAAAAAAAACAAAAAAAAACCAGTGAGTAAACATGACTTCCAGTCTCCGAAAACATCATTTCAGTAACTTTTCGTTCATCTGTGCAGCCCTTGTTTAACTGGCGGTTCGAATCCAATCCACAAGACGGATAAGCTCCCCTCTTTTAGCCCTAGCTTCCCATGTGGGGACATGAGAGAAGCCTCCCAGCAGGATGGTAACACATCCGGGCGTTCCCTGGGCAACATCTTTGATGACAGCCAATTCTCTCACACCAGAAGCAACTTGCAGTATGTTCTCAATTCACTTCTGACATGATTTTAAAAATCTATACAGCCCTCTGGGGGTCTCTAGGAGCTAAAATGTCTTCAAGACCACAGGCCAACTGTATCTAATTCATCCAGTTTTGGGAGTTTAGAAATAATGTATTGTATTTAAAGAACAACTTTAACTTTACTCATGTCCAGAAGATAGGCCGGAACTTTGAGTACTACAAGAGTTAAGCAAATATGCTCTCCTCACTTTATCGCACTCTTCTGTTCCACAGTAATAAAAAAACAAAAAAACAACCCACACATTTTCTTCCTACTACATAATAAATCACCACACCTAATCTAATTGTGTACTATAAATCAGAAAGTCCAAGGCAAAGTGCCTTAGATTAATGAAAAAGAGCTCCAGCATATTATTATGCAAGCCTGCTGTGTGGGTGTACCAAGACCAGCGTTTGCACCTCTTCCAATATTTCTCTTCACTAAATCTTTGGAACATAAACTACAGCACACCTTCCACCACCCCTAGTACAACTTTATTTTCCCTGTCACTATATTTCTGGAGATCCAGAATGTTGGATTCACAGTAAGTGGGGGGAATTTCTCATCATACACACAGCATACAAGTTAGTAGCAGGAAAATGTCTTTGCTCTATATTGAACACAAGCTGGTCACAGCATGCTGCATTGTCTGGCAGCCACAGCATATGGACATTTCCCCAAGCTTCAAACTGGATCATCTGAAATATTTCATTTAAGAGACACTCTTCAATTAAAAAGGAGAAAGCTTTCATTGAAGCCCAGAGTTACATAGACTAGGGAAAGACGGCTAGATCAACTTGTAATTGGCAATTATACATTTCATGGCAGAAATTAATTAAAGCAACATTAAGTTTGCATAATTTGCCACTGATTAACCCTAAGACTTGCTACAACAGCATGTGAATGTTCAGGTTGGGGGTTATTAATTCTGCTGTGAGTATATTATACACAATGATGTTACAAGGATACTGCAAAAACGTTAAGATGGCTTTCAAGGGTATAGTAACCACTAGAATGGCTATTTGGAGCAGGAATCTGGGGAAAATTTATAGGACAAATGCTTCCAATAAAATTTTGAGTTTGGCTATGGATTATGCTCACTAATTAGGCTGCACAGAGCTGGATCTACCAGTCGATCCCTGGGTGATCCAAAATAGCTTGAGCAAGCATTTATGTTGTTTAATAGAAGCAGCACATTGAAGGTGAATTGGGTAGCTGGGAGTGGATTTTCCCATAGAAAGGTCGTAAGTTTAGGTTTACTCCTGACTCCAAATTCTTTAAATTCTAAAAATATGGCTTATAAATCAATATCCCATTGGTGGACAGCAGGGCAGTTATCAAACCTGTGAATGAGTATGGAATCTAACATTCTTTACTGCAGAAGAAAACTCATGAAATTCCAGTGACTAAAGGGGTACAGAGTCTTAGAGCAAACTGTCCTCATCCAACATGAGGGGAAAACCTGCAAAAAATATATTAAAGGGTAGCATATAATTTCTTAGATTCTAAAGTGCCTGTCCCCATGTATGTATCTCTAAAAACAGTGTCTCTCTCTCAAACTCTCTCTCTGTCATATATATATATATATATATATATATATATATATATATATATATATATAAAATATAAAAGAGACTAATGGTGTGCCCTCCGCCACTAAACAACAAAAGTACAAAAGTACAAGCCCCAGAACCTAGAAATTTGCCAGCACAATCCACAATCCTTGCCCCTAGGTTCCGACAACAAAAAGAAAAGAAAACTAAAGTCCTAATTAGAGGGAGAGGAATAATTGTTTTTATCCAATTGCTGCCAGTTAGAAGGCTAAGCTCCGCCCACTTGGTCTCCTAGCAACCCACTCAGTCCAGGGGACAGGCAGAGTTATGCCTCACTTAGGCCTCTTCCACAGATTATCTGATTTGAACTTGATTATATGGCAGTGTAGGCTCAAGGCCCTTCCACACAGCTATATAACCCATTTATAAGCTTATGTTATCTGCTTTGAACTGGATTATCTTGACTCCACACTGCCATATAATCCACTTCAGTGTGCATTTTATACAGCTGTGTAGAAGGGGCCTCATATAATCCAGTTCTAAGCAGATAATATAAGATTATAAATATACAATAGAGTCTCACTTATCCAACATAAACAGGCTGGCAGAACGTTGGATAACTGAATATGTTGGATAATAAGAAGGTATTCAGGAAAACCCAATTCAACATCAAATTAGGTAATGATTATACAAATTAAGCACCAACACATCATGTTATACAACAAATTTGACAGAAAAAGTAGTTCAATGCGCAGTAATGCTCTTGTAAATTACTGTATTTACAAATTTAGCACCAAAACATCACAATGAATTTAAAACACTGACTGCAAAAACATTACTAAAAGGCAGACTGCGTTGGATAATCCAGAACATTGGATAAGCAAATGTTGGATAAGTGAGATTCTACTGTAATATGAAATAATTACTGTGGTAGAATAATACAGAACAATATAATCTCTAAAACCAGGACAGTAAATAAAGAGCAACACTCTGAAAGCAGGGAAATTGGGAATTCCAAAAAGGAAACAATCAGGGCCAGCTAACACCTCCCAAGAAAGGATTCTTCCAGAAAGGAAGTTGAGAAGGGAGTGAAGCAGTGTGTATTACCAGAGTCGTCATTATTATTATTATTATTATTATTATTATTATTATTATTATTATTATTTTGCTGTGAACCGTCAAAATGAATACAATCTGGCTCCAAGTATTCGAAAACACTAAAATCAGAATACATAAAAATTACTGTGGGATAATAAAACAGAACAATACAATCTCTAAAATCAGAACACTAAATAAAGAATAACACTCTGAAAACAGGGGAATTCTAGACAGGAAACAATCAGGGCCAGCTAACACCTCCCAACAAAGTATTCCCATCACCAAAGTCTGGCAAATCCTCTGTTTTCTCACGGCCACAGACTTTTTGGGGGGGAATGTGTGTGCTCAAGCACTGCATATGGGTACTTCTTCATCTACACAGACAGTAGAAGCACATAAAATATTGCAAAGAACACCATTCTGAAAACAAGGGAATTCCAAACAGGAAACAATCAGGGCCAGCTAACACCGCCCAACAAAAAATTCCCTCAGAGAGGAAGCAGCCAGACTTTAAAGCTGCAAGGCCATTACATGCTAATCATTTCGCCTAACTGCAGCATTCATACTTCCCTCCAACAGACAAAAAAAGAACAATCATAAATATTGTATATTTACAACCTTTAGCAAATAATATCCCGTGATGGCGCAGCGGGTTAAAGCACCGAGCTGCTAAACTTCTGGACCGAAAGGTCGCAGGTTTGAATTGGGGGAGTGGAGAAAGCCCCCACTGTTAGCCCCAGCTTCTGCCAACACTGAAGTTTGAAAACATGCAAATGTGAGTATATCAATAGGTACTGCTCCGGCGGGAAGGTAACGGCGCTCCATGCAGTCATGCCACATGACCTTGGAGGAGTCTACGGACAATGCCAGCTCTTCGGCTTAGAAATGGAGATAAGCACCAACCCCCAGAGTCAGACATGACAACACTTAATGTCAGGTGAAAACCTTAACCATTTACCTTAACTACCAACAATTCCTCAATACTTTATTTCCCATACCACCATAATTGCCACAGCAACGTGTGGCCGGGCACAGCTAGTGTGTGTGTGTGTATACACACACATACACACACACTCAGTGCATGGCACTGAGATTAGTGTGCATTTAACAATTAATGGTGTCTTAGAATAATAGAATCACAGCAATAAAAAAACTGATATATACAAAATATAATTATTAAACACCAGAACTGTAGTGTCTTGATTTGAGAAGTGTACACACCACCCCAGTCAGAAATGGACTAATCCAAACTTCAGAACAAGGCATCCGATATGAACTTTGTGAGAGCTGGCACCTAGGCTTGTTTCTTCCCCAATAAAATAAACTTCAACAAAGCAAGGGTTGTAATTATTTTTATGGTTTGCCAGGACAGGAACAAGCTAGCATGCTCACACCTTCACTAAAAAGACCACAGACAGATAGTGTATGATTTGTTTTGGGTGCATCTACACCCTGCACAACTTGTGGCCCTGGGCCAGATGTGGCCCACACAAAGAGTTGGTGTGGCCCGCAGAAAAACAAAGCAGCAAAAGCACGGTGCCATTGCCACACCAGTTCCATACTTCTGGCACACAGGGCTTTCTCCCATCTCCCAACCTCCTTGCCACTGCACCTCTAGAAAGGGCCTGGACTTCGGATCGGTATCTAGTTTCTCTCTCTCTCTCTCTCTCTCTCTCTCTCTCTCTCTCTCTCTCTCTTTTTCTGCTGGAGAGCGGATGGGGAGACAGGAGGACGCCCTGTATGCCAAGAGCAGGAGGTGACAGTGGCTATCCATTGCTCCTGGTGCCCAGGGCATCTTCCTCCCGCTCCGGAAAGAAAGGGAGGCCAACTGGAGGGCCTGGAATCTGAATCCCAATACAGAGAGAAATAAGAGAAAAAGAGAAGACAGATCCCAGATCTGGGCTCCAATGACAGGATGCTTTAATGATAGGGTTGCCCAAAGTAGAAAACAAGGCACACAATAGTACTGTAACAATTAATTATACCTTTACTTGGAAAGTGAAGTGCTGAAAACTACCTGTGGGCCCAAGAGGTTTAGCCTTTTTAAATTCAACCCCTTATTCATGCCAGGTTGTGCACTCCTGAATTAATACAGTTTAACACCACTCTGACTGTCTTGGCTCAATGTTATGGAATCCTGGGAGTCGTAGTTTGGTGAAGCATCAGCATTCTTTGGCAATAAAGGTTATGAACCTTGTAAAAGTACAACTCATATGTTACCATAGCACTGAGTCATCGCAGTTAAAGTGATGCAACACTACAGTAATTCTACAGTGTAGATGCACCCTCAGTTGATTCCACTTGTGGGGAGAAGCAACAGATGGGGCTTCCCAGAAAACTGTTCATGAATGACTCAAAACGAACACTGTTTCCATGGAACCCTAACTTATTATGAGGTACAAACCAGTTGGTGTTTCCAGTGTACGTATCCAATACAGAGTGTGTCCTTCATTACTCTTGAGAGAAAGAGAGAGAAAGCAGAGGTCGGGACACAATCTTCTCTCCCACTCCCTCTAAGCAGATTATACAAAGACAATCTGATACAGCTTAGGCCCCTGCGCTGAACTTAACATTTCAAGGAATAAAAGGCACCCTTTCTCCCACTGGAAAGAAATACATTGCCTTTAAAACTTTGTGCTTGTTGGACAATGGGCATCAAAGAAATGGGCATCTTTTAATCAGCCATATGAGTCATCTAAATGATTCATAATATTCAGATGACCTGTGACTCCCACGCTTCTAGTCACCAATACAACAATCTAATTATATTGCTTTGCAGCAGAGAGGGCAGAAAAAGCAATAAATACATTTAATGACCATTCAGCAAACACTGCTGGAAACAATGTTAATATTTGAATATTTCATGAAATGTATAAAAGAAAAATGCAGCCAGGCTTCAGATGTCAAATGAACAGTGCCATTCTAATATAAAACTAATGAACCCTTTCACACCTTGGTATTGTGTTGAAGCAGTCTTCTGACGGCTGAACAAGCAATTCAGTGAAATAGTACTTTGTGACACCTAGGAATAAAATAAAAAAGTTTATCTTGACTTAATTAATATATACTGAATCACACAACTGAAATCTTTTTTTAACTCATCATAAAAAAATAGGCTACAAACTCACAGAAACTAGATCTAACACCACACTGAAATACAAAGCATATAGGGAGGAGGGTGTATAGAATATCAAGCACAGACTTTATGGAATGGAAATGACTTATTACTCTGGATATGTTGACTTTTAAATTTTGCATATTTTATTGGTCTCAATCTTAATGTTTTGTTCCTTTAATATTTATGTGTGAAATTGTAATTCTGTTATGTCATTGTCTAATTTATGATAATGCTTTTATTATCACTTTATTTTGGATGTTGTATATGATTTTTGATTTGGGTGGCTTTGGTTGTTTCAGTTTTTTTTAGCCCCTTTCGGCATTAAATGCTTGCCGCTGCCAGTTTCAAACCACTCTGACTCTCCACGGGGGGTATAAATAAAGTTTATTATTATTACTACTACAAATAAGGAGAATATTTAAATGGCAGAAAGTCTGAAACTCAAAAATTTGCAACCAAAATTTCAGTTCTTTACAGATTCCTATGAACTTAGATCTAATTTCAGAATGATCCTTTGCTCTAGCTGAGGGATGCAACTACAAATGCCAGAACAAAGTTTGGTTACACTGAGAAAGGGTTTCTTGTTATGTGCCTTCAAGTTGTTTCTGACTTTATTGCAACCCTAAGGAGAGCAAGTGGGGATTAAAACCCTAGTTTCCAGAATCATAGTCCAGCACTCAAACCTCTACACATCACTGGCTCACTTAGGGCTACTAATTAGGTTCCAAGAGACTTGGGCTGGTTTTAGATTTAGTACAGGTTTCTAATCTTAACCAGTTAGAATTGTGTTCACATTAACCTTTCTTTCACACACCTGCATTTCCAGTCAACAGCCTCAAGCACCTTCATTACACTGGAAGCAGACGTTTTTAGGACACACGTCAAACAGATAGGCCATGGCTTGGCAGCACGTAGTACCCCACCTCCTTGATTATTACAGCACTAGTCAGTTTAACTGAGTAGGCGGCAGAGAACCATTTCAAATTTTCTTTTTACCTTCCTTTGTTTCTTTTCATTTCACATTCAAATTTGCAACTATCTCATCCAATACATGAGAGAAGCCGACCAACTCAGGGCCCATCTCAATGGCACAAATGAGTTGGGGTGAGGGTGAGTGGATTCTGTGGACTCCACATAATGTACAGAGTTCATTTGTCCTAATAACTGACAAGACCATCTAATACATCCTTGCTCAGATTAATGAAAGCTGCGAGATGCTCCAGAACTCTTCAAAGCTCTGCACCTCACCTGCACTTTGTGGTGGTGTGAACAGTTGGGCTGGTTCATATTTGGAGTTGGCCATGACTGTTAACATGGCTATCCCATTTTCCTAGGGCTTAGGCAGCCCAGGGACATGGGATGGCACTTACTTTCCCCCTTTTATCCTCGGCTTGGCAGTGACCACCAGGCATGATCACATCCACTGATGCTGGACAAAGCGATAAAGGGGCGACGGAAGTAGCAATCAGAAAAGGGAGGAAAGTAAGATAAGGGTTATAGTATAGTGGCACAGAACCTGGTTCAATGCCACTAAGCCATGCAGACTCCATCTAGTTGCCAGGATGGCTTGGTGACACACAATGTGGACACCTGTCAGCCATGGAGCAGGCTTGGCGGCTGGCCATGTAGACTCCCACAGTACTGATCTGGATGATCCCACTCCAGATCAGCAGCAGCACATGTGGCCTGTGCAGATATGCCCTCGGTTTACAAAGCCTCGGAGGCTTTTTAGGATCTTGAATAACTTGTTTTACGAACAACCTCAGTGGCCTAAGGTTAGGGAATTTTTAGTGGTATATCTTTGTAGGTTATTAATTAATTGTTTACAATTTAGGTTATTGGGTATTTCTGTTAGTTGTTTTATTATGTCTTATTGAAAGTGTATTTTATGTAAATTCTCTTTTCAATTCATTGTACACCACGTTGAGTCCCATCCATGGGAGAAAAGTGGGAAGAAATGAAATTATTATTATTATTATTATTATTATTATTATTATTATTATTATTATTACCCTTTGGAAGCTGATTCAGGGAAGAAACAAAATGCATTTGGTCTTCTTTATCCATAGACTCAACCATCCACACTTTAAAATATCCTGTCCTCCCCCAAAAAACAAACTTTGATTTTGTCATTTTATATTGGAATACCATTTTATTACATCATTGTTTATCATACAACTTGAATATCCACAGTCCCCACCCAATATGGATCCCTATTCTCTTCCTGAATACCCTGAGATTTTGCAATATGTAGATGTGTATCACTTTGTTGACATCTTAATTAATTTTGGTCTAAATTTGATTTGGTGAAGATCTTTCCTCCACATTACAAACCCTGGCTCTTTTTATTCTTGATTTTAAAGATTGCAAATTCCAGTGCACATCAATCTGATAGTAAGCTCTAAAAAGATTGCTTTGATGGACAT